>NC_092376.1:91580476-91763118 GCF_030028105.1 Mobula birostris
ACGAATCCCTGGATGTAATGCAAACAGCTCAGCTTGTATTTGTCAGAATGGCTTTCCAGGATTTTACAGTAAAGGAGGACTTCCTCATTCTTATGCACTTAAAGGAAAGAACCAGAGGTGAGGATATTTACAATGAGTTTAAAAAAAATGTCCATGAAGATGACATCTCCATTCATAAACTGGTGGCAATTACTACTGATGGGGCCGAGCAATGCGCTTTGTGCGCGTTGGTTTTATACCACTAAAAGTCAGTGCCTACTTCGGGTCAACTTATCTATGTGAAATTGCATTTTCACAGATGAAGATTATTATATCTAAGTACAGGAGCTAACTTACTGACTGACACCTCACTAGGGTTGCCAACCTTCTCACTCCCAAATAAGGGACAAAAGTAGCAGTCAAATCCCGGGACATTTGTGTTTACCCCGAGAAAGACTACCATGACCATGAAGCCTTGCGCGGGCACCTGTGCGCGCATGCGAGTACGTGCCGTTTTTTTTACCCCACGAATCGGTTTTCGCTTAATCTTCATTATTTCTACTTCATACAGGTTGTGTATTTATCATCTCATTCCTGCTTTTACTATATGTTAGTGTTATTTTAGGTTTTATGTGTTATTTGGTATGATTTGGTAGGTTTTTTTTGGGTCTGGGAACGCTCAAAATTTTTTTCCATATAAATTAATGGTAATTGCTTCTTTGACATAAAACATTTCAGCACAGAAGGTTTCATAGGAACGTTCTACCTTAGGGGGGGTATATGGGAGAGTTGGCAAGCCTACACCTCACAGACTGTCTCAGCCTGGCTGTCTGTAGTTATGAGCCAAATTTCAGGGAACTATCAGAAAGTACTCAGCCCCAGTCATCACACTGAGTGCAACAGTCAATTTTTATTCATTTATTTTTCGTGTTGAAATAAAATTAAATAATAAAACTTAGAATTAAAGGTGTGAAGTATATTCTTAAAGAAAGACAGCTATGGCCTGTTTGATATGCTGGTTACAGTGTTTTCTTGTTTGAGTTAATTTGAAAGTTTGACAAAAGTATTTTGTGTAATTCAAATACAATTCGCCCAAATAAAAGGCCTCACATTGGAAGTACCATCTGACCTGTCTTTTCTCTAGACGATTTAGTAGGTAGATCTTGCCTTTCACTGAAGTCAAGGTAGGGGATCTTGGGCTTAAAAAGGTTGGTGACCACTAGTCTAGGTGCTGTGCATGAGCAGTTGGTCGTACACAGGTGGCAGCCACTCGCCTTCTTCACCTGCCAGCTCCATCCTCCCAAATGGAAGTGCAGCATGTTTGACCGTGAGCTTCTTGATCTCTATTTGGCTTTCTGCCATTTTTGTTTTCTTCTAGAGCATTGCCATTTTACAGTATTCGTTGATCACAGACCCCTTGTGCATGCGATGGCCAAAATATCAGTCCCTTGGTCTACATGGCAGCAGCACCACCTGGCCTAAGTATCAAAATTCACAACATATCAAAGGGAAAAATCATGCCGAGGCCAAATGCCCTTCACAGCCAGCCATTGAGGCCATACACATAGGGGGTGACTATGCTGGCGTGACAGCTACCAAGTTATTGACCTAGAGTTTCAGGCTTACTGAACAGCAGTTACGGGCCTGCAACTGGCTACAATGAAGTTTGGAGAAGCTGGGGTTTCTCTCCTGTGCAATGACTCAGCAGGTCACCCTCACCCCACTGAGCCCACAAACCAGAGATGGACTGTTTTGGACTCTATACGTAGCCTCACAGAAACTGGTCGCTCTAAAGTTTGTGTGGCAGGGCCTTCAAAGGGACGTGCGTTATTGGACTGTAGCCTGTGTGGAGTGACTTCAGGCAAAAATTATTTGTCATATTCAGGCCCTTTGGCACCTCTTGAGGTCTCTGAGCGATGGTTCGACCATGTCAATATGGACCTTGTTTGTCCTTTCCTCCCTCCCATAGTTTCCTGCACCTCCTTACCATGGTGAACTGCACCACCAGGTGGCCAGATATTATTCCCCCTTGCATCGATGATGGCCACAGATGTGGCTCAGATATTCATCAGCACCTGGGTTACTCAATTTGGCACTCCATCTGATATTTCCTCTGACCACAGTCCCCAATGATGGTCCAGAGACTTGGCGTTGGGCTGCATCACACCATGTTGTGTCACCAGTAGTCCAACAGCTTATGTGAGCTGTTTCACCATTCCTTAAAGGCTGCCCTGATTTCAAACAAAGACCAGCAGTTATATGTGGCTGAGTTGGAACACAAACAGTCATTACGAGTGCCAGGTGATTTCATTCCTGATGTCATAGCCGCCTGATCAGCATCTCAATAGTGTACCAGCCTCCTCAGCAAATTCAATTCCTTTTCACCTATTCCTACCTCCCATTATGGCATACAGCACTCTTGTGTTCCTGTTGACCTACATTCCAATTTGCTGGTTTTCATCCACCACGTTGCACACCAACATCCCCTAAGGCCCCCTTACAATGGCCCATTTCGTATTTAACAGAGAGAAAAGACAAGAGTGGTAAACCTGACCGTATTTTGATAGATTGCCTTGATCTGGTCCACCAAGATTCGGGGGATTCCCTGGTGAAACGACGTGACTGTGAGTGTATCTACGCACCTCTGGATGGGCCAGAGTAACTTGCTGTTCCTCCACCCATGGAACTTAGGACCGGCTCATCTGAGCTCCAGATAACCAGCTCGCAATGCCGGTTTTAGTGAATTTGGGCGGGGGAGGGGGGGAGGTCTGCGTAGTATAATGCGTTTGGTGGAAATGTACATCACTCACAACCACCGACATTGAGTTGGTGTTTCACTGTATGGGGCTGGTCTGATGTGATGATATAATCACATTTAAGGTTTTTAGTGTGCTTTGGGCGTAGTTGTTGGTTTTCAATAGACCAGTTGCTACTGCTTTCCTGAAAGATAAAATGTCTCCACCACTATATATGTGAAAATATGCAGTATTGTACATAGCCCGCAGAGTGTCGTCGTGGTTCACTGACCCCATCTTGCTCAGTTCTAAGCAAGAGAAATGACTTTATCTCTTATCGTAATCTATTTCAATTTATTTATTCATTTATTTAGAGATGCAACATAGAATAGGCCCTTTGAGCCGCACCACACAGCAGCCCATCTAACTGTGGGACAGCTTACAATGACGAATTAACCTGCTGACTGATAGATCCTTGGACTGTGGGAGCAAACTAGGATGGCCAGAAAACCCACGTACACACAGGGAGCAATGTAGAAACTTGCTTACAGAAGAATTGAACTCTGATCTCTGATGCCTATAACTGTACTGTACTACCATGGCACCGTAATCACATAAGTGAGTGCAAAAATGCACGTTTGCTGATGATTCAAAACTAGATGAGAATGAAAACAATGAAAAGGGCTATGAATAGATCAACAAGTAGGAAAGGTTTCAGGCCCAGTCCTGAGGGAGGGTCTCTGTCCAAAATGTCAACTATTCATTTCCCACCTGACCTGCTGACTTCATCTATCATTTGTGTCACAAAATTTGTGCCATGGTGGCGTAGTGGTTAGCGCGACACTTTTGCAGCTCAAAGATCAGTTCAATCCTGGTGTCTTCTATCTCTCTTCCCCGTGGAATGCATGTACTTTCCCCTAGGGTGCCCTAGTTTCTTCCAACAACCTGAAGACATTCTTCTTGACTTCAGCACAGCATTCGATACTGTGGATTATGCCATTTTAATAGACCATCTCCAGTACAGGATTGGTGTTGATGGCACTGCGTTGAACTGATTTACATCCTACCTCAAAAATAGAAGCTTCACCGTCAACATAAGAAAATTTTCCTCTTCTCCAGCTAGCTTTTCCTCCAGGGTCCCACAAGGTTCTATCCTAGGTCCCATTCTTTTCTCTATATACATGCTTCCCCTTGGCCAAATCATTCAAAAATACGACATTTCCTTCCATTGTTATGCTGGTGACACACAGCTTTATCTCCCCTTGAGACCAAACGACCAGTCAAATCTAGTCAGCCTCATGAACTGCCTTGAGGACATAAAGTGTTGGATGGCACAAAACTTCCTACAGCTGAATGAAGGCAAGTCTGAAGTTGTCCTATTTGGTCCCCTCCCGACTCCAACAAAGTGATTACCAACAGTCTTGGTAACCTGTCCACCCTTGTCAAACCCCATGTCAAAAACCTTGGTGTGATATTTGATTTCGCCTTTATGTTTGACAAGCAAGTTAATGCAGTAGTAAAAGCCAGTTTTTTCCAGCTTCGTACTATTGCCAAAATCAAGTCATTTCTCTCTTTCAAAGATCTTGAGAAAGTCATCCACACCCTTATATCCTCCTGCTTGGACTACTCCAACTCCCTGTATACTGGGATTAGTCAGTCGTCCCTGTCCCATCTGCAACTGGTCCAGAACACCGCAGCCAGGCTCCTGACAGGTGCCCGGAAGAGGGACCATATTACTCCTATCCTGGCCTCTCTCCACTGGCTACCAGTACGGTTTAGAATTGATTTTAAGGTTCTCCTGTTTGTTTTTAAAGCCGTAAATGGGCTGGCCCCCTCCTATATCACAGACCTTCTAACCCCTTATTCTACTTCCAGGTCCCTCAGGTCGGCTCACTTGGGGCTCCTAGCTATCCCGTGATCTAAATTTAAGTTCAGGGGTGACCGTGCCTTTGCTGTTGTAGCCCCTAGACTGTGGAACAGCATTCCCCTTCCTGTCAGATCTGCCCCCTCCATTGACTCTTTTAAGGCCAGGTTCAAAACTTACCTTTATTCACTCGTGTTTGAATCTTCCTGATATGGCTGATGGCTTCTGATTAGGCTCATGTGTTGTTTATTTTGTGCCTATAAGCCTTGTTGTTTATATCTGTGCTTCTTGTATTTGTGATCTTAGCTACCTGTTTTGGATTGTACAGCATTTTGGTCAACATGGGTTGTTTTTAAATGTTCTTTATAAATAAATTTGACTTGACTTGACTTGACTTGGGAGGGTTAATTGGTCATTGTAAATTGTCCCATGATTGGGTTAGGGTTAAATTGGGGTTGTTGGACAGTGTGGTTCGAAGGGCTAGAAGGGCCAATTTCACACAGTATCTCTAAGTAAATAAATAAATTGAATTTTGTGTAAGAAAATATGAGGTTATGCAACTTGGTAGAAAGTATAAAAGTAATTATTCTTAAATAGTGAGTGCAGTGCATATAAATGTAAGTGTACCTTTAAGCTCAAGCATACTCTGCTGCTTGTATGACTTCTGATATCTCATGACTGTTGCTCTGCTGTTCTTATCATTGTTTCTAAACAGAACATGGATTGGCAATGATTTTGATACTTGAAGGAGTAGGACAGTGGCACAATGTAAAGAAAATAGATGAGGGGATTCTCAGTGATGATGACAGCCAGTGCATGTGATGGATACATTGGTGAGTTTAAGAGATGCTCACTACTCTTGAGTAGCTTGTGGCCACCCTGACTGGTCCTTCATCAAGACAGCAACAAAACTAGCAGGGCGATCAGCCCAACAAACAAACAGAGGTAAGGAGCAAAGCAGATGGAAAAACATAGTCATCCCATATGTAACTGGAGTTTCAGAGTAACTGAGAAAGATTTTCATCAAACACCAAATCTCTGTGTTTTTCAGACCTACAAACACATTCAGGTAGAAACTTGCCCACCTCAAAGAATCCTACACCCAAGGAAACAGAGCAATATGCTACCAAATGCAATGAGAACAGCTCAGATCTGTATATTAGCGAGACAAAACAAACATTTCACATACGGATGGCCCAACATAGGAGGGCTAACTCCTCAGATCAAGACATGGCTGTATATCTATACGTAAAAGACAAGGGACACTCCTTTGATGGTAACAATGCACACATTTAGGACAGGTGGTTTGAAAGAGGGGTTAAAGAAGCTATCTTTGTCAAATTGGAGACCCCGTCCCTGAATAGAGGTGGTGGGGTATGACATCACCAATCAGCTACCTACAATGCAGTCCTAACATCTCTATCCCAGTGCCTCCACAACAGTTCACACCTCCATTCATGCAGAAATAAGACTAATGACTTTCTCATTACCTCTACAACTCTTAACAACCCTCATGTGATTGCTATACCTTTAAACAACTCCAGAGTTAGTAAACTGGAAAATTACTCACCATGGATCAGAACTGAAGAAGCCACTCAGATGATGGTGAAAAGTCTTCTAACAACACAGCAAGTTCAGTTGCTTTGATTTACTATTGCTTGATAAACTTCCCTTGTCAGCCACAGTTGCCTACCCCTGCCATTTGAGAGCAACTTCTGTGGGACATATCTATCCTGCGCCTTGTGAATTATCCCCAGAAACTTCAGCCACCTCTGCTCTGCCATCATCCCTGCCAGTATCCTCCTCCAATCCACCTGGGTAAGCTCCTCTCTCATGCCTCTGTAATTCCACTGCAATACTGATCCATGATACTTATGCTTCTTCCTCTCAAATTGTAGTATGAATTCAATCATATTCTGATCACTACCTCCTAAGGGTTCCTTTACATTAAGCTCTCGAATAAGATCTAGGTTATTACACATGACCCAATCGAAGATAGCCTTTCCCCAAGTAGGCTGAAGCACAAGCTGCTCTAAAAAGCTATTTCATAGGCATTCAACAAATTCCCTCTCTTGCAATCCACCGTCAACCTGATTTTCCCAATCCCCTTGCATTTTGGAGTCCCCCATAACAACTGTGACGTTATCCTTCTTACATGCCTTTTCTAAGTCCCTTTGCAATCTCAGCCCCACATTCTAGCTACTATTTGAAGGCCTATCTATGATTCCCATAATGTTTTTTTTTAAACCTTGTGGTTTCCTAACTCCACCCACAAAGATTCAACATTCCCTGAGCCTAAGTCACTTCTTTCTAAAGATGTCACTCCAACTCTTACCAACAGAGCCACACCACTGTTTGTGCCTTCCTGTCTGTCCTTTTGATACAAAGTATATCCTTTGATGTTTAGCTCCCAACTATGGCCTTCTTTCAGCCACGACTCAGTGATGACCACAACATCATACCAACCAATCTCTAATTGTGCCATGAGTTCGTCCACCTTATTCCAAATGCTACACACATTTAAATACAACACAACACCTTCGGTCGTGCATTCTTTGCCCTTTTTAATTTTGCCTCGATGGTACAATTTAAATCATTGCTCTGTCTGCATTTGCACCCAATTGTCCTTCCATACATTCATGTTACACCCATCATCTACTTCGAAACCTGCTGGCTCATCCTCAGCTCTATCATATTGGCTCCCATCCCCCTGCCATATTAGTTTAAACCACTCTCAACAGCTCTAGTAAACCTGCCTGCAAGAATTTTGGTCCCCCTCGGATTCAGATGCAGCCCATCCCTTCTCTACAGGTCCCACCTGCCACAGAAGTCCCAATTATCCAGAAATCTGAATCCCTGCCCCTTGCTCTAATTCATCAGCCACACAGTTATCTGCCACCTCATTCTATTCCTATCCTTACTGTTGCTTGGCACAGGCAGCAATGCCAAGATTACTATCCTTGAGGTCCTGCTTCTCAGCTTCCTTCCTAACTCCCTGTACTCTGGTTTCAGGGTCTCCTCCCTTTTTCTACTTATGTAATTGATACTAATATGTACCACGGCGTCTAGCTGCTCACCCTCCCTTTTCAGGATATTATGGACATGTTTGGAAACATCGCAGATCCTGGCATCTGGGTGGCAAACTACCATCTGTGTTTCTTTTTTGCATCCACGGAATTGCCTATCTGTCCCCTTAAAGGGTATTCAGGGATTGCTTAGTCAGTGGAATTTAGGTGAAACTAATGATATCCTGGATTTACTATCTGACAGAACATCCAAATAGAGAGAGCATTTAGAAATGTGAAGCAATTTCACTTTGGATATGATCCTGATGTGTAAGTAGGGAACAAATGCATAAAAGTAGTAATGAACTCTTCACTGCTGTCTCAACTTGACTCTATGTCTAGAGTACTGGCAACAGTACAAGTCGGTCAATATTGAAAGAGAAGTTTTTGTGCCATCTCCTGTTCCTACATCTTATGATCTTATTACAAGCCATTTCAGTGGAAACCAGTGGGTCATTTCCTACCAAGGGTATGAAGGCTGCAAGTCTCCTACTTGTTTTCATTTTTTGTATTTCCTCATGAGGAGGAAATCCATGCAATCACAGAGAGACACAGCAGAGCAGGGGAACACAATCAAACCCAGATCACTGGATCTGTGGGACTGCTGTACCAGCACTTCTTTGTGGCATGGGAACCAGCTGTTCATCCAATCTCCAGACAAAGTTCCTGGATGATTGCAGGGATTATATTCTGCTGCTGCTGGCCAACCAATCACTTCTCAGTTCTTTCTCGTGAAGTTTATAGGCCCATTAAACTCTTCCTGTCTGTGTCAAAATAACTAGTTTTGATTTAAACTCATGCAATTGCAGAAGGAAAGAATTCATGTAATGAATGTCAGAGCAGACTCAGAACACCCATTCCAGATGTTTCATTGTCACAGAGCTGGGCATGCTCATAGAAACATCGAGGGACAGAGGGCAGAAGTGGACTCTTTTGGCCTTCCTCATCTATGTTGACCATAATGTCTACCTACACCTATCCCAAATGCCCATGTTAGGCCCTACCTCTGTGTTCTTTCGGTCCATAGGCAATCGATGACACAAAAGGAAGCCATGCAGTCTATAGCATCCATGCTTGTTGAAAATTTGCTTTAGAGACTCTGCTGTGAAGAGAGATGAGAGTGATTGTCCCTCTGAAGAGGATAGCCAGAATTAAGTGAAGACCACAAAACTGAGGGTACCTGAGTGCTGGATGGGAAAGTGACAAAATACAACGTCAACTGCAATTTGTAAGAATGGGAGGAAACATATAAAATCCCCAGGGATCTTGACAGGTTGAATACAGAGAGGAAAAAAAATCCCCATATTGTATAGGGTAATATTTCCCTGAAGCCTCTATTCGCCTCACATGCAAAGGACTATGAATGTAAAAGAGTCCGGCTGGGGTACCTCACACATGGTGCACAACTGATAATGAAATGATCCATTCCACCACTTCCTTCCCACAGGGTAGGTGCTATGGGATGTATATTAAAGGCTGCGGTGTTACATGAGCAGGTAGTTCTAAGTAGGCCTATCAATAACGATGTGTTGTTCTGTCATTGGTCAGTCTAGTTGTTTGAAATGCCTCAAGCACGTCTGGCTGAGATAAAACAAAACATTGGGCACAAACGTAGCACAATCCCTCTGAGTTAGGGAGGAATGAAATGCCAGTTTCAATGTGTCAGTTTGTCTGTCGGTACAGTGAGGTGATCCAGGCACCACTCATACATCAGAGAGTATTTGCCCAATCAAGAGAACCGTATGTCTAGTGGGTTTGGGAACACTCTAGCCAACAGACACAGGCAGACCAGGCTGAGGAGAGTGTAGCTCCAATTAACCTGTAACAGAAACCAAAGTTCTCCATCTACCACACTTGGCACCCAGGCTATGTTCCCGTAAGAGTGCAAAGAGAATGGGTACTAAAATAGATCATTAAAGACAGCCATGCAGTGCTGGAATCCCAGCCTTTGTACTGCTGTACATTGCTGTGCTAGGCAACAAGGCTGAATCTAACAACGGGTCGGTCCATAGCCACTGTGTTGTGCAGGTCACGGGAAGCCATGTAGCTGACATACTCAGACATTAGTGACTGATGACACTGCCAGCAACTGCGTCAGCTGTTCACACACTCGCTATGTTTTGAGTCAAGACCCTTTGGCGAGACTGGATTAAAAAAGATGAGGAGTAGATTTAAAAGCTGGGGGAGGGGAGAGAGAAACACAAGGTGATGGGTGAAACCAGGAGGGGAAGAATGAAGTAAAGAGCTGGGAGGTTGATTGGTGAAAGAGATACAGGGCTGGAGAAGGGAGAGTCTGATAGGAATGGACAGAAGGCCATGGAAGAAAGAATAGGGGGAGTGGACAGTACGGAAGGTTAAGGTTATAGCAAGATACTGATGAAATTGGAAAGTGCGCAATGGAATTTAGCTCAAACAAATATGTATTGTAAGTATTTTGGAAAGCTAAACCAGCTCAGAGCATACACAGTGAATGGCAGGCCCCAGGGAATATTATTGAATAGAAAGACAAGAACATAGTTCCCTGAAGAAGGTAAGATAGTGAAAACAGGCATACAGCATGCCTTCCTTTATTAGCCAAGGAATTCAGCACAAGGTCATGTTAGTTGTACAATATTTCAGTCAGGCCATTCTGAGAATACTGTGTGCAATTCTGATCCCCACACTACTGGAATGATATGAAAAGCTAGGGAGGGTGAAGAAAAGATTTACAAGGATGTTGCCTGGTTTAGAAGACTTGAGTTGAAAGGAAAGTCAGCATCTAACAAATCTGATCGAGTTTTTTGATGACAAAGGAGCTTGATGAGGGTAAGACAGTGGATGTTAGCTACATGGACTTTAGTAAGGCATTGATAATGTCCCTCATGGTAAGGTCATTCAGAAGGTAAAGATGAATGGGATTAAGGATCAATTGCAAGTTTGGATTCAGAAGACAGGAAGAAGAGTTGGAAGGCTGTTATT
The DNA here is from genome assembly GCF_030028105.1 of Mobula birostris. Taxonomy (NCBI): domain Eukaryota; kingdom Metazoa; phylum Chordata; class Chondrichthyes; order Myliobatiformes; family Myliobatidae; genus Mobula; species Mobula birostris. Next base: position 91,591,078 of record NC_092376.1, read on the forward strand.
CTCACTGGAAGTCTGTGACCAGTGGTGCTCCACTAGGATTGATAATGGGACACCTGTTGTGTGATGTATGTCAATCACATGGATGAAAATGCAGTTGAGTGGATGAGACCAAGACTGGAGGAGTTCTGGACTGTGTGAAGAATACGGTAGGATCCAGATCAGTTACAGACATGGGTAGAGTAGTGGAAGATGGGGTTTAATCTTGCCAAGTGTGTCGTATTGCACATAGGGAGGTCAAATGGAAGTGGGAAGTAATTAGTTAAAGGTAGACCCTAAATAGCATTTTAGTACAGAACGATGTTTGTGTTCAAGTCCCCAGTTGACGGAAAGTGGCTATGAAAGAGGATTAGGTGGTAAAGAATGCATATCGCATGCTAGTGTTCATCGTTGAAAATAAGAGTAAGGAAATCGTGCTGCAGATACAATATACAAAACTTTAATCAGACTACACTTAAAAAATAGCTCTATTTGTCACATGCACATCCCATCATACAGCAAATTGTGTTGTTTGTGCCCAAGACCAACACAGTTGGAGGATGTGCTTGAACACTCGGAATACTGCATGCAGGAAGGATGTAGGGGCTGTGGAGAAGGTGCAGGTCACCAGTATTAGAAGGTAAACGCTATAAGGAAAGATTAGACAAACTTAGGCTGTTCTCCCTAGCACACTCGAGGCTAAGGTGAGACCTGATACAGGTTTTTAAAATTATAAGCATGGATTGGGTAGAGTAGGAATGGTTTCCACATGGTAATATCAAACACCGAAGTTTATGTTTTAAGCTGGGGGGGAGGGGCAGGTTTAAAAAATGGAGATTGGTATGAGCCTGAAATGGGTTTCTGAGGTTCTAGTGAAATCAGAGAATCTTGTGGAGTTTAAGAGGCTTTTGATTAAAAACATGAATATTAAGGGAATAGAGGGATGTACGTGATTTAATATAAATTGGCATCAAAATAAGCACAATATAGTGGACAGAATAACCTGTCCAGGGCACTACTATTCTATGTTCTGTCTGTATTCCATGGTTGGAATGTCTAAAACAGAGGGCATAGAATTAAGATGAGAGGGGGTAAGTTTTCAGGCAACCCGAGGGCCAAATTTTTCAAAGGTGGTTTCTGCAATGAGTTGCCACAGTAGGTAGCAATGATGAGGTATCTGAGCAGGTAATTGGCTGAGGGATAAACAGAAGACGAGATTTGCCTGTTACATGGTAGATAATCTGATCCATGTTTCCTTTGGCCCAGTCCAGCATCCTGTTGGACATCGATTGTTTCAGAAAATGTTGAATCAAAACAGCACATTTGGAATAACTGTTGCTATTTCACTACTTGCATTACACTTAGATAATAAAAGCTAACATATTTGTGAATTTCCTTTCATGATTCTACACTAAAATGACTTCAACTAGAATGGAAACAACAGGAATTCTGCAGATGCTGGAAATTCAAGCAACACACATCAAAGTTGCTGGTGAACGCAGCAGGCCAGGCAGCATCTCTAGGAAGAGGTGCAGTCGACGTTTCAGGCCGAGACCCTTCGTCAGGACTAACTGAAGGAAGGACGTTTCAGGCCGAGACCCTTCGTCAGGACTAACTGAAGGAAGCTTCCTTCAGTTAGTCCTGACGAAGGGTCTCGGCCTGAAACGTCGACTGCACCTCTTCCTAGAGATGCTGCCTGGCCTGCTGCGTTCACCAGCAACTTTGATGTGTGTTGCTCAACTAGAATGGAGTGTTTTATGTAAAGTTACACTACCTCCTCCAGTTTCTTACTATCCGCTTTCTTTTGGAATTATATTCAAACCTACGATCTTAATACCTTACAACCTTTGCTTGGTTTATTTACCTTAAGTCTTGATAACATTTGTTTGTTACTTTTTGTCTACAATGTTGCTGCTTTGCTTGGTTCATCATCAGCTTGGGATGTTATTACCAGTGTAAAACAACTTCTCAGTTAATTAAATGTCAATTCCAATACCAAGGACAGTCATATTTTAGATGTTGACAATAATCCTAATTAAAGGTGTTTACATGGTAAAAAAGTACATACTTCCTTTTACAGCAGTCAAACTAAACAACAGGCTCATGCACCAACAGCTTAACAGCCGGCATGTTATGAGTCAGGTTTAAAAAATGTTGCATTACCTGTTCTCTCAGAGAACATCGCACGTACAACAAAAGCACTCTTTGCTATTGCACTCCCAAGTTGATCTTCCTTGTGGCTAAGATTTATAATGCTTTAGTTTAAAAATAGAAAATTTAAAGAGTTGGTTTTAATTAAACACATTAAGATGAAACAACCAGCATACCAGTTGTTTAATTGCATAGTATCATATCGTGGTGTGCATTATAGTTTTATTTCTTCATGAAAAACCTCAGTTTTGTAAATAAGGACTGTTAGTAATCTTTACCTGGAATTAAAGACAATGAGCTAGGAGAAAAATATTCATTTATATAACAGATTCAGACACTATTTTGCAGTTGGTGAACATAATGACTGCACAGCTCTACATTGCCCTCTAAGAATTGCCTGTTCTTACTCATTTTTCAATGATTTTTAGCAATCTTCTAAAGTAAGTAAACTTTTTCATCTTGCATGCACCCAGCTTTCAGTGAATCAGATACCCATGATTCCATCACAATTTTGAATTTCCTTTCAAATGTTCTCCTGAGCAATTTCAGTTCTGAGAGACGTTGTTTATCAATAGCAATAATGACATGGGAGACACCTTCATGCAGTCTCGTGACACACTTCGCGCCATGAAAACGCAGCTCCAAGGCCCTCAGGTCTAAGCTTGTGTTGCGTATCCATGTACTGGAGTCACCAATTCTGCTGTAGAAGTCAATATAAATTATGCAGCCTCTGAACATACGTAGAGGTGATTTGTCCCAGAAGTACTGATGCTCCAGGTCAGCAATAGATGAGAAGGGCAATTTCTTTACTGGTTTATTCATTCTTTTGAAAACTTCTTGTAGCTGGGTTTTATCAACATCAGCATAATAGCTGTCACCGTAGCTATCATATTCTTGAGCAAAATGTTCTTCTGTTGAAGGTGACATATGAATCATAAACTGAGGTTGCCAGGGTACAAAATGTTTCTTTTTCAAACAATCAACCAACCAATCAGCTTTCACAATATCATGCTCATTAGCAGTGACAAGGTTTTTGACACGGATATTGACAGTGCCCACAATGACGCAGTAAGTATCAGGTCCAGGATTCTGTACAACTAATCCTCCACATTCAGCTATTCCCTTTTCCAGATCAGCTTTAGGATAATGGTCAAGACCATTTAAGACACAAAACTCAACATTTTCAAAAATATTAGAAACTTTGCTGATATTGGATAGATCTTGGGCCTTAAACTGTTCTGCAATACCAATCAATTTTTTGACTTTTGTCAAAACTTTACGTTTCTTCTTCTCTGGCTCATCATCGTTTAGGTCTACGTGTTTGGATGCAAGTTTCCCTGATGCTTTTTGGTGCAATTGACTCAGATCATGCAAGGTCATGCACTCATACCAGTGTTTATCATCTCTGATCTTCTCAATTCGTGGAAAACGCAACGTACAACCTGTTTTATACGCATCACTGTTTACAATTTCAGCTGCCTTAATTTGCAGAATGACCGAATTGCAGGGCTCGATATAGACCTCTGGTTTTTCAGTACCACACAGGATACTTGCAGGAGGATCTTTTTTCTGGTAAGGTTTCCAGTGATTAGCTAATTTCAGCCCCAGGTCGTACAGTTCTTTCATTGTGTATCCAGAGCCTACACGGCAAACTGAGTGAAAGACTGATGGTTTCTCACCAGCTGAAGGAACTTCTGCAACAGCACACAGAAAATGAGACACCATTCCACCCCGATGACCTTTACCAAAGTAACCTCCAACAATCAAGATGTCAAGCTCATCCATCAATCCATCAACATATTCTGGTTTAATTTTCAACCAGCCTTCACCACGTTTATCTGGTTTATAAACAGATAAAGGATCCTTTATCATGATTCCTTCTTCCCGTTTATCTATGGCATCATTCAAGGCATCAGCAACATCTTTTTTTGTTTTTATTTCTGTTTTTTCCACAACCTGAAAATGACCTGGCACTGATGTGAAGATAGTCTGAAGGATTTCATGTCTTTTCCTGAGAGTTTCATTTGCCATTTTCTGATTATTTACCATTAGCACATCAAATACACAGAAACAAGTTTGTAATTCTGAATCCTCCACCATTCTTTTGATATCAAATTTGTTTCCTTTCTGCATAAAGGTTTTGGTAACTGGGTTGTAGGCCATCATTTCTCCATCAAGGATGCAATTTTGCACTGTGCTCTTGAAGGTATTGTGAATAAATGGTGTGAGAGATCCTTGTAATGGTGAAGCACCAAACTGTTGGCTGTAATCATAGCTATTACGTGAAAAATATTTGTAAATATCTCCATCTTTGTGAAGCTGCATACGCTCCCCATCTAATTTAGTTTCTAGGTAAAAACTCTGATTGTGCATTAACTTTTCAATGTTTTTCATATTAGCAACACCAGCAAGCATTGGCTTAAAAGCAGAAAACAACATGATGGAGACATCACTGAGGGATACACTGGGATCATGGAGCTGTCTGCAAACTTTTTCCAAATCTGTTGTCACGCTATAAAGCTCTACAGCATCTGGATGGAATAACTGAAGTATAGTTTGTTGACTGATGCCTAACTTCATGTCTTTCAGGATCATACGAATAAGCCACTTTTGTTCCAATGCAGAACTCTGACAGATTAAATGCAACAGGCTCTTTTTGACTAAATCTTTCTTCTTGACAGCATTATTAAGTGCAATGGAGTCCAGATGTTCATTTACCCCACAAATAGTCAACGAGCCTTTATTTGGACACCTCTGTTTCAGAACAAAATATGCAATCACAGCAAAATCACCTGCCTCTCCATATGAGGTTGTTGGAGCTCGATAATTCAAGAGTTTCAGAGCATCTTTTCCCTCTTTTGGCAAACCAAGAACTTCAATGTAAAGTTTTGCGAGCATTGTTTCTTTAATGCCATATGCCATCCTCTCCCTCTCAAGTTGAGGAAGTATCAGGCGGAGTGCTGGGTAGAAAGAATCAGTGGTGTCTAAATCATTCTTATGAAGAGCATTATGAAATTTTCTCCATGAATCCAGGAAGTCTTTGAAATACCTGTTTTTTTCCGGTCTGGATTTAGTTTTCTGTATGTTTTCCAAAGTTGAACAGAGGTCACTGAAGGGAACTTCAGAAGCCACAGTTTTTACTGGTGAACTGTGCGACACAGATGCCGCAGACATGATCAATTTGGACAAAATACTGCACTCGAAGATGTGTAATCTGAAAATTCAAAACATATTGGTTGATAATCATTTCGCTTTTAAGACAAAGTGAAAAAGCACAGAAAAATCTGATTTAACACTCTGGTTTTAAATTCATTTATATTCGGTTTCCTGCTGTCATGGGCTCCCCATCTGAACATCATAAATTCATGACCCAGAGAACAAATGCTGGGAAAATACCCATGAGTCACATTGCAGGTACATCCTTTTACCACTAGATGTGATTTCCCAATCTATCAATGGCATAACCAAAGACTTCAGCAAAACTTTATACCGGTTTTCTATAAATAATGCGACTGGTAAAATAATCAATCTGATGTCATGCATGACATTTGGACATGCAGACAATGATGCTGGGTTATCAGTACCAGGAGCTTTTCCTGCTTCCAGTCCTGATGGAATAGCTGCATAGATTGCACCTTCCAGTATTTCTGACGTTTCTTTCAGATGGTACAATTTAGAATACCCTCCCTCCTCCTTTTTCCCCCCTTAATCACCTTTCAAGAGGGAAGAAGAAAGCTTCCAAGTATATAGATACATGAGAGAGGGCTGGACAGAGGCCCACAGATGATGAGTGGAATTATCTTGGGACGGGGTGGGGGTGGGGGTGGGGGAGGTGTTTAATGATGGACAGACTGAGCCATGGGGGACATGAGGAGAGAGGAAAAGTGACCAAAGATAGAAAAAATCCAGGTTGATGAGTGTGTATGAGTGAGGAGTGAGTGAGTGTGAAAGAGTGACAGTGACAGAACACGAGGTGCAAATTACCTTAAATTAAATATATTTATATGTGCATACCATACAGCTGTAGTGGAAGGTGTTCTTCCAACTTTCCTATCACCTTTCCATAGCAATTGAGAAGACCAAGGTCAGAGAGGTCAGAGGGAGTGGAGAATTGAAATGACATGCAACCAGTAGCTCGGAGACAGGGCTGTGCTCTGTAAAACATTTGCCTTGTCTATGCCTGATTTCACCAATGTGGAGGAGGCCACATTGGGAGCAGCGAATGCAGTAAACTAGATTGGAAGAGGTGCGTGTTAATCTTTGCCTCATTTGGAAGGGCGGTGTGGTGGAACTGAGGGACAGGTAGGTGTTCACTTTTAAAGGTGAAGAGGGAAAGTGCCTGAGGATGGGCTGGGCTGAATTGGAGAAGCAATGAGTGAACTCAAGAGCCACAGGGGGAGAGTCCCTCTCTGAGTGTAAGATGAGAGTGGCAGCAATATTGCCATAAGTAATGAAGAATTTTGCTTGTTGGATGTACTGACTAGTGGAGTGAAAAGGAATTCTTTCACTCGTCTGAACGGTGGAGGGTTAGGAAAGAGGACAGGAGAGAGAGGATGGTCCAATACGAAGGATTGTTCCATTCAGGAACTGTCATAAGGTGATTTCTGGACCACAGAAAATGGTGAAGGACAAAATGAATATACTTGAGGGTTCAAGACACAAAAGGCCTCAAAGGAGCTCAGGAAAGAGCAGGAATATAGTATTGGGATAGTGCAGGGGTTCCTAACCTGTATTATGCCAATGAGCTTTACCTTAACAGAGGGGTCAATGGACCCCAGACTGGGAACCCTTAGGATCGACGATCAGGCATGATTGTTTAATTCTGTCAACTCAGAGGCTAAAGTGTCTTCAGGTAGAAAATTGGTTATTGATTATTGATTTGGTTGTGCTACACCACACATCTTGAAAGAAATAAAAGCAAATATTAATTACTGACAAGATTTAAAAGATGCTCTTTATACAGTACTACTTATATATAACTTATGCATAAGTACTACTGAATGAAGAACACACATTTTAAACAAAGATCTCAAAACATTTTCACGCAGCACCCAATATTACTGCATGCTATTGTCACTAACCAGTACATTGAATACATATGGCGAGAACAAATGGGTGTTTTGACGTTGAGTACCAGCGTAATGAACTAATGGAATTTTGCTGAGGTAAAATGGTTTAAAAGAATCCTTGAGTGTTTGTGCATTTTTTAAAATTTATTCAGTTACGAGATGTGGGCGTAAGCTAGCTTTTATTGCCCACACTTAGTTGTACTTGAGAAGGGGTGATGAGCTGACTTCTTGAACCGCTGCAGTCCCTGAGGTGTAGATGCACCCACAGAGCTGTTAGGGAGGAAATTCCATGATTTTGACCCAGCGACAATAAAGGAACGGCGAGACAATACGCTGAATGGATTTTGTACCAGACTTACCTAAAAAAGCTGCCCACCAAAAAATAGTTAATGCATGTTCCCTTCAAGTGTTAGCAATCTAACAGTGATTTCGTCTCTAAGTCCAATCTTCAAAACCGTAGTCAAGACGGTACAGCAGACTTTTTTCAAAAAAAGGACTCTCATACTGCAAGCGGGAAGCAAAGAGCAGGCAAGTAGTTCAAACGTTTTACGGAAAGCAAAGTAGGGATTGGGAAGCACACAACGCGACCCCTCCCGAGCAGGAAGCACGAATTGCAGATCAGGCTGGTCTCGCTCTGACTTCCGCCAACGTCGCGTTGCATTGTGGAAGACCGGATGCTGTGGCAGAGACGTTGGTGTCGTCACGTCCGGTATTTTATTTCGCCCGGAAAGATGGAGACGGTGAGTGTTTGAGGCCTCTGGGCACTGACGTCTGTTGGTCGCTTTGTGTGTGAGGACAACGTACATGTTGGCGATTTACTGCTGCTTCTTCCCCCCTCCCCCTTCATCCAGGGGGCCCGGGACTGCGGCAGGATGAGGTTGGAGACGGCCGAGGCCGTGCGGTCGGTACGGCTCCTCTCCGCTTCGCTTCCTACCGCGGTCGCAGACGTTCAGGTCCCCGGTAGGAAATAGGTATCTGCGGATGCTTGTACAAACGTTTGTATGTGCCCATTATAAACGCTTCCATGCGTTTTAAAATAAAGGGAAAAGTCTGCAAAATTGTGGATGATTGTGTTAGATTTTAGATTTAAGGCTGCATGTTTACTATCTTTTGCTGCGATTGAAAAATGGCATGTTCTGTGAAGTTATTTGTCAGATTTTAGTATTTAATATAAACTATTTAACAAGATACCTATCTGACAACAGTTGTGAGGTAAGAGTGTAAATACGTAGACTACTTTGTCTGGTAAATCAGAGTTTGGAGTTAAAAATAACAGTTGAAAGAACTCAATATGTTAAGCAGCATTTGTGGAAAGGAAAATTCGATGTCTATAGTGAAATCCTGCATAAGGGCTGCGAGTACAGAGTGGAGTTAAATGGTGTGAAGAGGTAAAGTAGGCACTGGCAGGCGTTAGGTGAGCTGGAGAGGACGGGTAAATGGTGAGGGACATCTGCTGGTGGGTGACAGATAGTGACAGAAGAAGAGAAGGGGTAAAAGGGTCAGATGGAGTTGGGTGGGGAATCGGAAATGCAGCATAGAGGCAGGTTAAAAGGTGATAAGTTTGGAATACTGGGCTGATGGAACAAGTTGTGAGAGAGGATATGTGACTCAGCATTCGTGTGTGAGTAATAGGCAGATGGAAGGAAGGAGAGCCTGTGTGCATCATGAGAGAGAATGGAATATAAGGGGTGTGAGCTACCTGAGACTGCAAATTCAATGTTTATACCATTTGGCTGTTATTCTGGTTTCTGTTTGGCCTCACCTTACAGTGGAGAATGCTGAGCACGGGCAGGTTGGTGTGGAGTTGCAATGGCATGAGCCAGGAGGTCAGCATGGGCAATGAGAACAGAGTAATGGTGTAACCCATTCACTTACTCCACAATGGTCTCCCTCATTCTGAATAAATAAATGAATGTGGCCTCTTCTCTATACAGAGCACTGAATGCAGTAGGTGAGGTTGGGTGAGGTGCATTTAAACCTTTGCCTGACGTTTTAGGTCTCTGGGTAGTTTGGGATATTGTTTATAAAGACAGGAAAATCAATTTGTCTTCTCATTGAGTCTTGTATATTCTTCAAGATCTAAGATGCCGATTGTGCGATAATTATGCTATAAAAACAAATCCAAGTTTGTTTGTAGTGGTAATTGTACAATGTTACAATAAAATGAATAGTTATACTCGATGAAAATGAAACTACTGAATGTACAGGAAACCTTAAGCAAAAAAAAAATCAAAAATACTGGAATCACTTAAATGATCTTTAATATGTAAAAAGATAAACAAGGTTAACATCCTGTTTTGAAGGCCCTTCAACAGAAAAGTTCCAGTTAGTTGCCTTTCATTGCACAATCTGACTTGCTTATTGATACAAGCAGGATAGGACAAGAGAAACCTTGTCCAATCCAACCTTCATCTGCGTGTCTGAATTTAAATCTGGTCACTTGTTTTCTCACTTTACCAGTTCAGTTCCTTTCCACTAATACTAATTAATTAATGTGCTGACTGTCTCCAATGCATTTCATGCTTAAAAACGAATAAGTTCAAGAAATGAGTTACAAGGATCCTGTGGGAGGCACGTGCAGAAATCCTCAGTGACGGGTGAGGTACCGGAGGTTTGGAATAGCGAATGTTGTTCCACTGTTTAAGAAAGGCTGTAAACATAAACCAGGAAATTATAGGCTGGTGTGGCTGCCATCAGTGGAAAAGTTATTGGAAGGTATTCTAAGAGACCAGGTATGAGTATTGGGACAGAGAGGGACTGAGTAGAAATAGGCGGCATGGCTTTGTGTGTGGTAGGTTGTGTCCAACCAATCTTAGAGTTTTTTTGAGGAAATTACCAGGAAAGTTGATGAAGGCAAGGCAGTGGATAGTGTTGACCTGGACTTCAGCACGGCACTTAACAAGGTCCCACATGCGAGTTTGGTCAAGAAGGCTCAGTTGCTCAGCATTCAAGATGAGGAAATAGATTGGAAAAGACATTGGCTTTGTGGGAGAACGTGGTAGCAGATGGTTGCCTCTCTGACTGGAGGCCTGTGATTAGTAGAGTGCGCGGGGGTCAGTCCTGGGTCCGTTGTTGTTTATCATCCAGATCATTGATATAGATGACAATGTGGATCAGCAAATTTGCAGATTACACCAAAATTGGGGATGCAGTGGACAGCGAGGAAGACAATCAGAGTTTGCAACGGAATCTGGACCAGCCTAAAAAATGGCAGATGGAATTTAACGCAGTCAAGTGTGACGCGTTGCACTTTGAGAGGAGCAACCAAGCTAGATCTTGTGCAGTGAACGGTAGGGCACTGAGTGGGGTAGAACAAAAGGATCTGGGAGTAGATGTCCATAACTCATTGGAAGTAGTGTCATAGGTAAGACCATAAGACATAGGAGCAGAATTAGGCTATTCAGCCCGTAAAGTCTGCTCCGCCATCCCTTCATGGCTGATCCCAGATCCCACTCAACCCCATCACAACTGCCTTCTTGCCATATCCTTTGATGTCCTGACCAATCAACTTCCACCTTAAATATACCCGCAGACTTGGCCTCCAACAGAGTCTGTGACAGAGCGTTCCACAGATTCACTACTCTCTGGCTACAAAAATTCCTTCTTACCTCTGTCTAAAAGGTCACCCCTCAATTTTGAGGCTGTGCCTTCTAGTTCTGGGTACCCCGACAAGAGGAAACATCCTCTCCACATCCACCCTATCTAGTCCTTTCAACATTCAGTAGGTTTCAATGAGATCCCCCCCCCATTCTTCTAAATTCCAATGAGTACACTGACAAACACTCCTCATATATTAACCCCATCATTCCCGGAATCATCCTTGTGAACCTCCTCTGGACTTTCTCCAACACCAACACATCCTTTCTGAGATACCGGGCCCATAACTGTTGACGTTACTTCAAGTGCGGCCTGACTAGTGTCTTTAAAGGTTCAACATTATCTCCTAGCATTTATATTCTATTCCCCTTGAAATAAATGCCAACATTGAATTTTCCTTCTTTACCACAGGCTTAACCTTCTGGGAGTCTTGCACAAGGTCTCCTAAATTCCTTTGCACCCCTGATATTTGAACCTTCTCCCTATTTAGATAATAGCACTATTGTTCCTTTTACCAAAATGTATCATATTATTTCCCAACACTGTATTCCATCTGCCACTTTAAGTCCTGCTGCAATCACATTGCTTCCTCAGCACTACCTACCCCTCCACCTGTCTTTGTATCATCTGCAAGCTTTGCCACAATACCATCAGTTCCATTATCCAAATCATTGACAAACATACTGTCCTGTGAGGAACACCACTAGTCACTGGCAGCCAACCACTCGCTGCCTCCTGCCTGTTAGCCATTCCTCTATCCATGCCACTACCTTTCCTGTAATGCTGCAGGATTTTATGTTGTGAAACAGCCTCGTGTGGCACCTTATCAATTGCCATCTGAAAATCCAAGTAAATCCAAGGAATGTGGACTTCAAATTACAACTGGAAATAGAAAAGGCTTGTCAGAAGGGCAGTGTTATGATAATTGTGCGGGATTTTAACATGCGAGTAGATTGGAAAAATCAGGTCAGCACTGGATCTCAAGAGAGAGAATTTGTAGAATGTCTGCGAGATGGCTTTTTAGAACAGCTTGTTGTTGAGCCCACTAGGGGATTGGCTGTACTGGATTGGGTATTGTGTAATGAACCGGAGGTGATTGGAGAGATTGAGGTGAAGGAACCCTTAGGAGGCAGTGATCATAACATGATTGAGTTCACTGTGAAATTAGAAAAAGAGAAGCCGAAATCTGATGTATTGGTGTTTCAGTGGAGTAAAGGAAACTACAGTGGCATGAGAGAGGAACTGGCCAAAGTTGACTGGAAAGAGACACTGGCGGGAAAGACAGCAGAGCAGCAGTGGCTGGAGTTTATAGGAGAAGTGAGGAAGGTGCAAGACAGGTATATTCCAAAAAAGAAGAAATTTTCGAGTGGAAAAAGAATGCAACCATGGTTGACAAGAGAAGTCAAAGCCAAAGTTAAAGCAAAGGAGAGGACATACAAGGAAGCAAAAATTAGTGGGAAGACAAAGGATTGGGAAGTCTTTAAAACCTTACAAAAGGAAACCAAGAAGGTCATTAAGAGAGAAAAAATTAACTATGAAAGGAAACTAGCAAATAATAATGAAGAAGATACTAAAAGCTTTTTCGAGTATATAAAGAGTAAAAGACAGGTGAGAGTAGGTATAGGACCGATAGAAAATGATATGGAGAAATTGTAATGGGAGATGAGGAGATGGCAGAGGAACTGAACAAGTATTTTGCGTCAGTCTTCACTGAGGAAGACAGCAGTATACCGGACACTCAAGGGTGGCAGGGAAGAGAAGTGTGCACAGTCACAATTACGACAGAGAAAGTACTCAGGAAGCTGAATAGGCTAAAGGTCGATAAATCTCCTGGACCAGATGGAATGCACCCTCGTGTTCTGAAGGAAGTAACTGTGGAGATTGCGGAGTCATTAGCGATGATCTTTCAAAAGTCGATAGATTCTGGCATGGTTCTGGAGGACTGGAAGATTGCAAATACCACTCCACTATTTAAGAAGGGGGCAAGGAAGCAAAAAGGAAATTATAGACCTGTTAGCTTGACGTCGGTGGTTGGGAAGTTGTTGGAGTCGATTGTCAAGGATGAGGTCACAGAGTACCTGGAGGCATATGACAAGATAGGCAGAACTCAGCATGGATTCCTTAAAGGAAAATCCTGCCTGACAATCCTATTACAATTTTTTGAGGAAATTACCAGTAGGCTAGACAAGGGAGATGCAGTGGATGTTGTATATTTGGATTTTCAGAAGGCCTTTGACAAGGTGCCACACATGAGGCTGCTTAGCAAGATAAGAGCCCATGGAATTACAGGAAAGTTACATATGTGGATACAGCGTTGGCTGATTGGCAGGAAACAGAGAGTGGGAATAAAGGGATCCTATTCTGGTTGGCTGCCGGTTACCAGTGGTGTTCCACAGGGATCAATGTTGGGGCCGCTTCTTTTTACATTGTACATCAACGATTTGGATTATGGAGTAGATGGCTTTGTGGCTAAGTTTGCTGACAATACGAAAGTAGGTGGAGGGGCCGGTAGTGCTGAGGAAACGGAGAGTCTGCAGAGAGACTTGGATAGATTGGAAGAATGGGCAGAGAAGTGGCAAATGAAGTACAATGTTGGAAAGTGTATGGTTATGCACTTTGGCAGAAATAATAAACGGGCAGACTATTATTTCAATGGGGAAAGAATTCAAAGTTCTGAGATGCAACGGGACTTGGGAGTCCTCTATCCCTTGGTGTGATAATTTGTACATTTGACCACTGTAAATCACTATGGTGTATTAATACTGAAATGTTACATAATTTCAGTATTAACATTGTTACATTAATTATACATAAATTGCAGTTAGTCGTCTGAGCTGAGCTTCAGTGTTCAGTCTAGGCTGTGTAATTTGTTTATCAAAATTATGGAGACCTCACTAGTGAGTCAGTAGATCACCTGTAGAACCGTAGAACCCTTGTCTGTCTTTTGATTAGATGATAACTGATCCTCTTCCGCTTGTTTCTTTCCTCCTCCTTTCTTGACATTTCTCTGTTTTCAATAAGTAGGTCCATTCCAATATTTTTCCTGAATATCCATGAGCTTTTTGAGCTGGCACATTGTATAGAGTTATTAGATGTCTGTTTGAAGCCTGGGTGTATTGTATGTTACATTGAGATTGGAAAATATCTTTCATAACTGGAGGTTATGTAATAATGGTCAAATGATAATGCTTTGTATTGGTTTGCAATGTGAATCTCAAGTTATGGAGATAGGGTGGCAGGGATTGCTTCAAATATGACCTTTTGGTTTTTAGAGTGATACTTCAAAAATTAATCAAATTTATTGCCTTTCTTTAGAGAAATGCTCCAATTCCACAGTAACATAGCACTCACAGCAAACAGTACAGTCATATGCCATTAACAGCAGTTGTGCTAGCATATCATAAACACAAAAAATTCTGCAGATGCTGGAAATCCAAAGCAATACACACAAATGCTGGAGGAACTCAGCAGGTTAGGTCAAGTTATGGAAATAAATAAGCAGTTGACATTTCGTGCCAAGATTCTTCTTCAAGTCTGGAAAGGGCGGGGGAAGACAGAGTAAGAAGGTGGGGGACAGGTGAAAGAGGACTAACTCGAAGGTAATGGGTGAAGCCAGGTGGGTTGGAAAGGTAAAGGGCTGGATATGAGAGGAGAATGGACCATGGGAGAAAGGGAAGGAGGAAGGGCACCAGGGAGAGGTGATAAGAGGTGAGAGGCCAGTGGTGGAATGGAAGGGGGAAGGAGGACCTTTTTTACTGTAAGAAGTCGATGTTCATGCCATCGTTGGAGGCAACCCAGATGGAATATGAGGTGTTGATCCTCATTGTGGCACAAGAGGAGGCCATGGACCAAAACATCGGAATAGAATGGGAATCAGAATTAAGTTGGTTGGCCAGCATGATATTCCGCTTTTTGTGGATGAATTGCAGGTGCTCGACAAAGCAGTCTCCCAATTTACAATGGGGAGCTTGCAACTCCTCTAGAGTTGTCATAGGTCTCTTGATGGCCTCCCTCACTGGTCCCCTTCTTGCACGGTCACTCAGTTTTTGAGGACAGCCTGCTCTAGGCAGATTTACAGCTGTGTCATATTCTTTACATTCTTGATGATTGGCTTAACTGTATGCCAAGGGATATTCTGTGATTTGGAAATTTTCTTGTATCCATCTCCTGACTTGTGCTTTTCAATAACCTTTTCGGGGAGTTGCTTGGAGTGTTCTTTTGTCTTCATGGTGTAGTTTTTGCCAGGATACTGACTCACCAAACACAGATGTGTTTTTGCTACAATCGAATTATTTTGTGTTTTATATTTGTAAATAATTTAGTTCACTTTGTGAAGATCTCTTTCCAATTTGACATGAAAGTCTTTTTTTGTTGATCAATGAGTTGAATTGAATTGACTTTATTACTTACATCCTTCATATACATGAGTAAAAATCTCTATGTTACATCTCCGTCCAAATATGCAATGTGCAATTTATAGTAATTTATAATAGTATGTACAAAAGGACAGTCAACATAGCATAGAATACAGTTGTATCAGCATGAATTAATCAGCCTGGTGAAAGAAGCTGTCCCGGATTCTGTTGGTTCTGACTTTTATGCTGCGGTACCTTTTCCCCAATGGCAGCAGCTGGAACAGTGTGGTTGGGGTGACTCAAGTCCCCAATGATCCTTCAGGCCCTTTTTACACACTTGTCTTTGTAAATTTCCTGAATAATGGGCTGTCCGCATCATTCTCTGCAGAGTCCTGCGATTGAGGGAAGTGCAGTTCCCATACCAGGCAGTGATGCAGTCAGTCAGGATGCTCTCAATTGTGCCCCTCTACAAAGCCCTTAGGATTTGGGGGCCCATACCAAACTTCAACAGTCTGAGGTGAAAGTGGCGCTGTTGTGCTTTTTTTCACCACAGAGTCGGTATGTACAAACCATGTGAGATCCTCGGTGATGTGTATGCTGAGGAACATAAAGCTGTTCACCTTCTCAATCCCAGATCCATTGATGTCAATAGGGGTTAGCCTGTCTCCATTCCTCCTGTAGCTCATCCACAACCAGCTTCTGTGTTTTTATGCTATTGAGGGAGAGGTTGTTTTCTTGACACCACCATGTGAGGGTGATAACGTCTTCTCTGTAGGCTGCCTCGTTATTATTAGAGAGTAGACCTATCAATGTAGTATCATCAGCAAATTTGATTAGCAGATTGGAGCTGTGGGTGACGACACGGCCATGGGTATACAGAGAGTAAAGAATGGGGCTTAGGGCACAGCCCTGAGGGGGACCTGTGTTGAGGGGCAGAGGTGAGGGACCCTCTCTTACCACCTGGCACCGATCTGACAGGAAGTACAGGATCCAGCTTCACAAGGCAGGGTGAAGACTGAGGTCTCTGAGCTTTTTGTCAAGCCTGGAGGGAATTATGGTGTTCAATGCTGAACTGTAATCCAAGAACAGCATTCTCACATAAGCATCCTTCTTCTCCAGATGTATAAAGACGGCGTGTAGAGCTGTGGCTATTGCGTCTTCTGTTGATCGGTTGTGTCAGTAGGCAAATTGTAGGGGTCCAGTGTGGGTGGCAGCATGCTGCAGATGTAGTCCTTGACCAGCCTGTCAAAGCATTTGCTTATTATTGAGGTAAGTGCGACAGGTTCAGACATGTTACTTTGGTCTTTTTAGGTACAGGTACAGTGGTGGACGTTTTGAAGTAGGAGGGCATACTGGGAAAGGGAGAGATTTTAAAATGACTGTAAACACCTGCAAGTTGTGTTGCGTACATCCTGACTACCTGCCCTGGGATGCCGTCTCATGCCAAAAAAAGGCCAAATTAAATCTACTGTGATTCACTTCCAAGGGGAGTGAGTACTTTTTATAGGCACTGTAAAGACTTCGCCTCCATAGCTGCTCGTGGCAAAGAATTCCATAGACTCACCACTGTTTGCTTAAAGAAATTCCTCCTCATCTCCATTCTAAAAGGATGCTTCTCTGTACTGAGGCTGTGTTCTCTGGTCTTGGACCTGATGCAGACCATGTTGCTGTATGTTACAGAGAGGCATCATAGTCGGTGCGTGAAGGTGGTGTGCAGTCTAAAAGCGAGTGATTATTTTATTAATGAAGGTAAAATTAGGTGCCCTAATTATTGTTCCCCCTGTGAAGGAAAATATATCATACTTGTTTGATCTAATAAAAACATTGCTAATTTTAGCGGTATCATCAAGTGTAAATCAATGGTGAAGTCTTGAGCCCCGTGGAACCCTGCACACAGCTCTCTAGCCCTAAAGAAGCTCCTATCATAGAAATTATAATTTCAAACAGCATGCAAACACAATTTGGCCCAGCTTGGCATCAGCCATCAAACTTCCATTTTTTTGCCATATTGCGACCTATTGCCAACTTCATAATTCAACCACTCCGGCAATTTAACCTAACACTACAGACATTTTTGATTTGGGATATCTTGCATGAACAGCTCTCTTCAGGTCATGCCAAAACATCTCAATTGGGTTAAGGTCTGGAATGTTACTTGGCCATTCCAAGACACACATTTTCTTGATTTACTCTTTTGTTTAATTCATTGTTTTGTTGCATCATCCAAATTCTATTAAACTTCAGGTGACGGACCTCTACCCTGACATTCTCCTGTAAAATGTCTTGATACAATCAATACAATTTTGAATTCATTGTTCCCTTAATGATTGCAAGCTGTCCAGGCCCTGGGACAGCCAAGCAGCTCCAAACCCTGATGCTTCTTCCACCATGCTTCACAGTTGGGATGAGGTTTCGCTGTAGGAGTGCAGTGCCCCTTTTCCTTCAAACATAAGTAGTGTGCATCTCTCTACCAAAAAGTTCAACTTTGTTTCATCTGTCCACAGAGCATTGTCCCAGAAGCATTGTAGAACATCCAGGTGGTCTTTTGCAAACTTGAGATGTGCAGCAATTTTTTTTTTTTGGAGAGCAGTAGCTTCCTCTGTGGTGTACTTCCATGAACACTTTTCTTGTTCAGTGTTTTTCTTAAAGTGGGAACATGAACAGAGACTTTAGCAAGTTCTAGAGATTTCTGCAGTCTTTTTTGCTGTTAACCTTGGGTTCTTTTTCACCTCCTTCAGCATTGTGTTCTTGGTGTGATCTTTACAGGACGCCCACTTTAGGGAGAGTAGCAACAGAACTGAATTCCCTCCATTTGTAGATACAGGTTTCCCCCGCTGTCCGAAGGTAGAGCATTCCTACGAAACGGTTTGTAAGCCGAAATGTCGTAAAGTGAAGAAGCAATTACTATTTATTTATATGGGAAAATTTTGTGAGCGTTCGCAGACCCAAAAATAACCTACCAAATCATGCCAAATAACACATAAAAGCTAAAATAACAGTAACATATAGTAAAAGCAGGAATGAAATGATAAATACACAGCCTATATAAAGTAGAAATACTTTTCCACGATCATTTCTGAACTGTTCTCCGTAGCGAAAATCTCACGCAAGCGCTGTTGGCAAGAGGGCCAAAACCCTTTAGCAGGACTGGAGAAAAAAGGATGAGGAGTCAGAGTTAAAAGATGGGGGGAGGGGATGGAGAATCACGAGGTGATAGGTGAAACCGGGATAGGGGAGGGGTGAAATGAAGAGCTGGGAAGTTGATTGACGAGAGATACAGGGCTGGAGAAGGGGGGATCTAATATGAGAGGACAGAAGGCCATGGAAGAAAGGAAAGGGGGGGAGGGGAAGCACCAGAGGGAGGCGACAGGCAGGGGGAGATGAGGTGAGAGAAGGAAAGGGGGATGGGGAGTGATGGGGGCGGGGGTCATTACCAGAACTTCAAGAAATCGATGTTCGTGCCATCAGGTAAGGTGTTGTTCTTCCAATCTGAGTATGGCGTCATCGTGACAGCAGAGGAGGCCATGGAATAACCATCAGAATTGGAATGGGAAGTGGATTTAAAATGGGTGGGTACTGGGAGATCCTGCTTTCTCTGGTGGATGGAGCATTGGTGCTCAGTGAAGCAATCTCCTAATCCACCATCAACACTGCCCTCAATTGCATCACTTCCATTTCATGCATGTCTGCTCTCGCCCCACCTCCTGCCACCCTACCAGTGATACGGTTCCTCTTGTCCTCACCTACCATCCCACCACCCTCTGTGTCTAGCACATAATTCTCCGTAAGATCCACCATCTCCAATGGGATCCCATCTTCAAAGTATATCTTTACTCCCCACCCCCACTTCTGTTTTCCACAGGGATCACTCCCTATGTGACTCTATTTGTCCCTCCCTGCTGATCTCCCTCCTGGCACTAATCCTCGCAAGCAGAACAAGTGCTGCACCTCTCTCCCTGTCATTTGGGGCCCCAAACAGCCCTTCCTGTGTCCGGTGCTCCCATTGTGGCCTCCTGTATGTTAATGAGACCCAACATAAATTCAGGGATCGCTCCTCTGAACACCTACACCCTGCCAGAAAAAGCGGAATCTCCCAGTGGCCACCCATTTTAATTCTACTTTCCATTCCGATATGTCTATCCATGGCCTTCTCTACTGTTGTGATGAGGCCATTCTCAGGTTGGAGCAACAACACCTTGTATTCCGTCTGGGTAGTCTTCAACCTGATGGCATAAACATCAATTTCTCAAACTTCTGCTGATGCACCCCTCCCCCCCCTTCACCATTCTCCGTCCTCTTTTTCCCTCTCTCTCCTTATCTGCTTGCCTGACCATCGCCTCCCTCTGATGCTCCTCCCCCACCCCCCTTTCTTTCTTCGATGCCCTTCTGTCCTCTCTTATTAGATTCCCCCTTCTCCAGCCCTGTATCTCTTTCACCAATCAACTTCCCAGCTCTTTACTTCATCCCTCCCCCTCCTGGTTTCACCTTTCACCTTGTGTTTCTGCCTCCTCTCAACACCCCCCCCCCCACACACACACCTTTTAACTCTACTGCTCCAGTCCTACTGAAGGGTCTCGGCCCTAAACATCGATTCTAGCAAAGTTACAATGTCACCTGCAGCTTTTAACTCTCAGAAAACTGATAGCCTATTTTCCGTTAATACTCACAAAGAAGAACTCTCACATACTCTGGAGGCCTTTCCTCCTTTATCCTGAACCTGTCTCATTTAAATATCAACTGGCCATCTTGTGAGAGATGTGCAACCCCTTTCCCAAATCATCAAATTTCAACCGGCCATATCCTTTCACCAGCAGCAATGTAAAAGGGACAACTGCTTACCTTAAATTCTGTGTCCAAACGGGTCGTCGGATCCCGTCAAGGTACCAGTCCCAATGGGCGAGGGGCAAAAATGCTGGGTCGGACACAAGGAGTAGCCAGAGGTAAACTACCTCGGGACGCCTGCCACTCAGTTGTGTTCGATTCAAGCTTCCTGTCACTTACTCAGCCCAGAGAGATGTTTCCTATGTTGGGATCCGAGTCACGACACCAAATGTAAATGTAACTTTGCTGGATCAAAAACGACAGCACAAAAAGATCGTTACTTATCTTTTCACCCATTTATTTCTTTGAGCTCAGCTGGCAAGTGAACTTGGACCTGACATCAGGGAAAGAACCTTTCCAGCGGTTCTGCAAGTTCACTGCCCGATGTCAGAATTGTCAGAAGTTATAAGGCCATCGATACAAAAGAACAATCAGTTTGATAACCATTCTGGTGAAGTCAATGGATTACTGATACAGAGAACAATCAGTTTGATAACTATTCCAGCCAAGTCAATGGACTATTGATACAAAAGTACAATCAATTTGTTAGACACTCCAGCCACCTTAATTAAAGGAAAGAATGTCCTACCTGGTTTGCTGGAGCCTTAATGACAAAGATAAGAACATCCGTCAAATTTGTGCTTTAATTAAGAAAGGAATGTTCTGTCCAATTTCCATCAGGTACTGCTTTCTGTCAAAATCAAAAGGTGTGAAAAGCCCAGAGACATCTTATGTGGATCTGGGTGAAATTTAACCCTTATCTTGCTCCAAAGAAAGCAGCTATGAGACATTATTCAAATACGCTGCAGTCACGGACATAGTCAGTACTGAATCCATTGTTTACAGGAATCTTGAGAATCCCCCATTCCTTTAAACTTTATCAGGCCTGATTATGAGGTTGGGGCAAGGATTGGCCGTGTCAGGTCCACAGTCATTGGTTTTAAAATTCTCTCCTAGTTACAAAGTTGGCATTCTGGTAGAGCTGTGGCAGGTCTGTTTTTACATGGAAGAACACAATTAGAACAGAGAAAAAGCAAAAGCCATATGACTATAAAGTAGTCATGGTGTTGAGAACCAGGATTAGCTTTAATATCAATAGACAATAGGTGGAGTAGCCCATTCAGCCCTTTGAGCCAGCACCGCCATTCATTGTGATCATGGCTGATCATCCACAATCAGTACCCTTTTCCTGCCTTCTCCCCATATCCCTTGAGTCCGCTATCTTTAAGAGCTCTATCTAACTCTTTCTTGAAAGAATCCGGAGAATTGGCCTCCACTGCCTTCTGAGGCGGACCATTCCACAGAACCACAACCCTCTCTCCATTCTAAATGGTCTTCCCCTTATTCTTAAACTGTGGCCTCTGGTTCTGGACTCCCCCAACATCGGGAACATGTTTCCTGCCTCTAGTGTGTCCAATCCCTTATATGTTTCAATCAGATCCCCTCTCATCCTTCTAAATTCCAGTGTATACAAGCCCATTCGCTCCAATCTTTCAACATATGACAGTCCCACTGTCCCGGGAATTAACCTCTTGAACCTACACTGCACTCCCTCAATAGCTAGAATGTCCTTCCTCAAATTTGGAGACCAAAACTGCACACAATACTCCAGGTGTGGTCTCACCAGGGCCCTGTACAACTGCAGAGGGACCTCTTTGCTCCTATACTCAACTCCCCTTGTTATGAAGACCAACGTGCCATTAGCTTTCACCGGCATATACAGTCAAATTTGCTAACTTTGCAGCAGCAGTACAATGCAATATGTGAAAAACATAGAAAAGAACTGAATTACATTAAGTATGTATATTAAATAATTAAAATAGGTAGTGTGAAAACAGAAATTTAAAAAAAGTAGTGAGCTAGTGTTCATCAGTTTCCATTTAGGAATCGGATGGCAGAGAGGAAGAGGCTGTCCCTGAGTCGTTGAGTGTGTGCCTTCAGGCTTCGGTACCTCCTTCCTGATGGTAACAATGAGAAGAAG
Organism: Mobula birostris; assembly: GCF_030028105.1. Taxonomy (NCBI): domain Eukaryota; kingdom Metazoa; phylum Chordata; class Chondrichthyes; order Myliobatiformes; family Myliobatidae; genus Mobula; species Mobula birostris. The sequence continues at coordinate 91,613,028 of NC_092376.1, forward strand.
GCATGTCCTGGGTTGTGGGGGTGCTTGATAATGGAAGCTGCTTTTCTGAGGCACTGCTCTTTGAGATGTCTTGGATAATTTGGAGGCTAGCACTCATAACGGAACTGACGGATTTTGTAACTCTCTGCAGCTCACTTCAATCCTGTGCAACAGGCCCCCATACTAGACAGTGCTACAGCCTGTTAGAATGCTCTCCACGGTACATCTGTAGAAGTTTTCCAGTGTTTTGGTCTCCTCAAACTCTTGATGAAATATAGCTACTGGCTTGCCTTCTTTATAGCTGCATCGATATGATGGGATGGCTGCCATTGGGAGTTGAACGTCCAAGGACATACGGTGTATCGGAGAGATAGGTTTGTAAGCAGAGGAGGTGGTGTGGCTGTGTGTATAAAAAATAATATTAAATCATTAGAAGGGGATGACATAGATCGGAAGGTGCAGAGTCTTGGGTTGAGTTGAGAAATGGCAGGGGTAAAAGGACCTCCAAACAGTAGCCGGGATGTGGATTACAAATTACAGCAGGAGATAGAAAGGCATGTCAGAAGGGCAATGTCATGATAATCGTTGGGAATTTTAACATGCAAGTGGATTGGGAAAACCAGGTCAGTCCTGGGCCTCAAGAGAGAGAATTTGTAGAATGTCTAAGGGATGGCTTTTTAGAACAACCTGTTGTTGAGCCCACTAGGGGATCGGCTGTGCTGGATTGGGTGTTGTGCAATGATCCGGAGGTGATAACAGAGTTTGAGGTTACAGAACCCTTAGGGAACAGTGATCACAATATGATCGAGTTCACTTTGAAATTTGAGAAGGAGAAACTATAAATTCCAATGTGTCAGTATTTCAGTGGAACAAAAGAAATTACAATGGCATGAGAGGGGAACCGGCCAAAGTTGACTGGAAAGGGGCACTAGCAGGAAGGGCAGCAGAGCAGCAATGGCTGGAGTTTCTGCAAAAAATGAGGGAAGTGCAAGACAGATATATTCCAAATAAGAAATTTTCAAAGGGAAGAAGGACACTACCGTGGCTGACAAGTGAAGTCAGAGCCAAAGTAAAAGCAAAAGAGAGGGCATACAAGGAAGCCAAAGCTAGTGGGAAGATAGAGGATTGGAGATGAATTATGAAAGGAAGCTGGTGACTAATATCAAAGAATATATTAAAAGTTTTTTTAAATATACAAAGGGTAAAAGAGAGTCGAGGGTAGATATAGGACCAATAGAAAATGATGCTGGAAATATTGTAATGAGAGATGCAGAGATGGCGGAAGAACTGAATGTGTATTTTGTGTCAGTCTTCACAGTGGAAGACATCTGCAGTATACCGGGCATTCAAGAGTGTCGGGGAAGTGAAGTATGTGCAGTGAAAATTACAACTGAGAAGGTGCTCAGGAAGCTTAATGGTCTGAGGGTGGATAAATCTGGATCTGATGGAATGCACCCTTGGGTTCCAAAGGAAGGCGCTGGAAAGATTGCGGAGGCATTAACAATGACCTTTCAAGAATCAATAGCTTTTGGCATTGTACCAGATGACTGGAAAATTGCAGATGTTACTCTGCTATTTAAGAAAGATGGGAGGCAGCAGAAAGGAAACTATAGACCTGTTAGCCTGGCGTCAGTGGTTGGGAAGTTATTGGAATCGATTGTTAGGGATGAGATTACAGAGTACCTGGAGACGCATGACAAGATACGCCAAGGTTTCCTGAAAGGAAAATCCTGCCTGTCTAACCTATTGCAATTTTTCTAGGGAATTACAAGCAGCGTAGACAAGGGAGATGCTGTAGATGTGGTGTACTTGGATTTTCAGAAGGTCTTTGACAAGGTGCAGCACATGAGGCTGCTCAGCAAGATAAGAGCCCATGGAATTACGGAGAAGTTACTAGCGTAGGTGAAGCACTAGCTGGTTGGCGGAAACAGAGATTGGTAATAAAGGGATCCTCTTCTGGCTGGCTGCTAGTTACCAGTGGAGTTCCACAGGGGTCGATGCTGGGACCGCTGCTTTTTACAATGTATGTCAATGATTTGGATTATGGGATTAATGTATTTGTGGCTAAATTTGCTGATGATGCAAAGATAGGTGGAGGAGCAGGTAATGTTGAGGAAACAGAAAGCCCTGCGGAGAGACTTAGATAATTTAGCGGAATGGGCAAAGAAGTAGCATATGAGATGCAATGTTGGAAAGTGTATGGTTATGCACTTTGGTGGAAGAAATAAATGGGCAGACTATTATTTAGATTGGGAGAGAATTCAAAATGCCAAAATGCAAAGGGGCTTGGGAGTCCTTGTGCAGGGTAGCCTCAAGGTTAACCTCCAGGTTGAGTCCGTGGTGAAGAAAGCAAATGCAATGTTGACATTCATCTCTAGAGGTATAGAATGTAAGAGCAGGGATGTGATTTTGAGGCTGTATAAGGCACTCATGAGACCGCACAGTATTGTGTGCAGTTTTAAGCTCCTTATTTTAGAAAGGATATACTGAGGGTTCAGAGAAGATTCAAGCAAATGATTCCAGGAATGAAAGGGTTATCGTATGAGGAACGTCTGGCAGCTCTTGGGCTGTATTCCCTGGAGTTCGGGAGAATGAGGGGGGATCTCAGAAACATTCCGAATGTTAAAAGGCCTGAACAAATTAGATATGGGAGATGTATTCCATGGTAGGGGAGTCTAGGACAAGAGAGCACGACTTCAGGATTGAAGGATGTCCATTTAGTACAAAAATGTGGAGAAATTACTTTAGTCAGAGGGTGATAAATCTGTGGAATTCGTTGCCATGAGTGGCTGTGGAGGCCTATCCATTGGGTGTGTTTAAGGCAGGGATAGATAGGTTCTTGATTAGCCAGGGCATCAAAGGGTATGGGGAGAAGGCAGGGGAGTGGGGTTGACTGGAAGAAATGCATCAGCCCATGATTGAATGGCGGAGCAGACTCGATGGTCTGAATGGCCTACTTCTGCTCCTATATCTTTTGGTCTTATGTTAGATCCTCAGATATTGAAACCCAGGGACTTGAAATTGTTCATACTCTTCACTTATGACCCTTCTCATTGGATTTGTTCGTGTTCTCTCATCTTACCCTTTCTGAAGTCCACAATCAGTTCTTTGGTTGTACTGACATTGAGTGCAAGGTAGTTGCTAAACTGTAGCGATTGAGGTTTAGCTGATTGTTTCAAGAACCAAATGGTTGAAGGGGAGTAGCTGTTCTAGTGGTGTGGGACTTGAGGCTCTGTACCTTCTGTCGGATGGTAGCTGCGAATAGATGGCCTCCTGTAGATAGTAACAGTGAGTTGGAACATGCCCATGATATATTGGGCAGAGTCCACACCTTTATATTGCTGTACCAGATCATGCTGCAATCAGTCCAGATCTATTGAACTTAACATCTTCAAACATTTATGAGAGAGTTTACTGACAAGCTGAACCTCCTTAACCTCCAAAGAAAGTTAGGACAGCAGCATGCTTTCCTTATGATTGTATCTGTGAGTTTGGCTCATGATATATTTAATGCCCAGGAATTTAAATTTGCTGACTCCCTCACTGCTGATTCCCCCAATGTAGGCTGGTGCACGTTCAATCTCCTTACATTTCCTGAAGTTAATATTCAGTTCTTCTGTTTTACCGACATTAAACGAGCAATTGTTATTGTGGCATCACTCAGTCAGGTGTCCTATGTCACTGGTAAGCTGACTCATCGCTGCTGTAATTTGTCCAACCCCAGAAGTGTTGTTGCAGATTTGAAGATGACGTTGTAGCTGTGCTTAGTACACAGTCACATGCATAGAGAGTAAAAGAGTAAAGCAGAGGGCTAAGCATGCAACCGTGAGGTGTGTTTGTGTTACTGATCAGCGAGGAGGAGATAGTAACCACTCTTCATTGATTGAGGTCTGTCAACGAGGAAGTCAAGTATCCAGTTGTAAAGGAAAGTACGAGGCCCAATACCTTCAATAAGTTTAACTGGTTTTAAGCATGTTAATCCTTTTTTTTAAGTTAATGTCTTGGCTTTCTTAACATCTGCTTGAGGAAGAGGTTTATCAATGTCCAGTTTGACCTCCAGAACAATATTATTAAGTGGCACATACTCTCCAGTAATCTGCCTGCTGATACCTACTGGGTTTCACAAGACCACTTGACTCACCAGTCCTTTGGCCAAATATGAACCAAAAAGGTTAATTCCAGAGAGGATGAGAATGACTGCCTAACGTCAAACAACATTGGATGCCAGAACCCCTGGTAAACTGATGCAAATAACTTATAATTCATAAAGTTATTATTGTTGAAGATCATTCATCCATCCCAGGAGTTCGTTGAAACAGTGCAAGAGCCATGTCCTTAGCCATGACTGAATATTCAACAGGACCAGCCGTCAGAATATGCCTCTACAAGAAAGTCAGACATTGGGTGTTGAAAAGCAGAAGTAGCTGTAGATGCTGGAAATTAAAATTAATGTTGAAATTTTCAGGAACATCAAGCAAAATGTCAGAAGAACATAATCCATGATTCAGGGTGATGACCTTTCATCAAAACTGAGAAAAGTCTTTAAAAACGAATTATATTTCAAGTTGCAGAGAAGGAGCAATGGGGTTTCTGCATGAGAATGAATGACTCAAGTAGTGTTCATGTCATTAGGAGAAGGTGATATATATAGGCTTTTAATCACAGTTGATCTCTCTAGGGGAAACATTTCCCTGGGCTGTTTGTGATGGCAATATTTGCTGGTCTTGTGATTCAAAAAAAACTCGATAATTTTATCCATTCTTGTAGAACATAGAACAATTCAAGGAATACAGGATACCTTTGGCTAAGCATTCTCATGTTGGTAACAATTTTGGAATTGCATGTATGGGAAAAAAAAACAACTTCAGGAGAAATGTGTTCCTTGTGCATCCATCTGACATGGTTTATGAATACAATGTCATTAGTGAATTTCAAGCTATGTTCTAGTTTATCAGAGTCAGAGCCCTCAGTTGAAATTATTGTAAACCATGGAGCAGCAAGCATTTTCGAAGGTAATTATTGTATCATTGTCAGATGTTGGTGTTGTAGCTTGCTACCTGTGCTATATTCATGATTTTTTTTTAAATGCACGAAATGTAGAAATGGTGAAGAATATTTTGACACCACTATATTCTTCTAAGCCATTAGTAATTTTTTAAAAAAACTTTGACCTTTTTCCAAGCAAATGCAACATAATATTATTTTGTTGTAGGATACAAACAAATTTATAGCGAAAAATATCAAATGGAGCAAAAGCTTACAAGTACTGTAAAACTCCAATTTGACTGCAGTGGATTCTGGTTAATTGGGACCAGTACATTTTGCATTTTGTCCCAATTAAACAGCTGGCTCAATTAGTCGAATTTTCATGGAAATAGTTAAGGTATTTAAAAAAAAAGACAAAGTGAGTAACAAACTATGCATTTAAATGAAATAGAGAACAAGTTAGCACCTGCTCCACCCCCTGCCCCTGGCACTCCTTCTCTGCCAGTTTTCCCACACCCTTCCTGAGATGCTCCCCCCCCCCCGCCCCGCCATTCCAAACATCCTTTGCTGCTGCCAGATTTACAAACTCGCCATGTTGACAAATATACTGTGGTGCAAAAAGCCTCTTAGGCTCCCTAGCATATATACATATATATGTACCTAAGAGATTTGCACAGTACAAACCTGATGGTGTGGGACTTGGAGGCTTCTGTTCCTCCTGCCAGATGGGAGCTAAGAAAAGATGGCGTGGCCCAGGTGGTATGGATCTTGAATAATTTTGCCACCTTGATGCAGCACCACCTGTAGATATTACCAATTGTGCAGAAGGATGTGCGGCTTCTTAAATTCCTCTGCTGTACCATTGCTATATTGACATAGCAGACCACGATACACCTAGTCATTTATAGCTGATAGATATCATTTTAATCTTTTACAAAATAATTATGCGGCAAATACTGAAGGATTAATCTGTGTATTTTTTTTATAGAACAGATGTAGCTGAGAAACTGGTGCCTTTGAAAGAGACTATGATGGAGAAAACATGGAAGTCATGGAACTATGTCAGGAAATGGCTGATTGTCTTGATATCATGGTCCTGGAGTCTGTGCCGGATTTCTCTACTAGCTCTGATTTTAACCTTCCACTTGTATGGAGGCATCTTTTTGCTTTTTTTGATCCTTGCATCAGTAGCAGGTATATTGTACAAATTCCAAGATGTACTCCTCTACTTCCCAGAGCAACCACCTTCGTCACGTTTGTATGTTCCTGTACCTACTGGAATCCCACATGAAAATCTTTTTGTTAAAACCAAAGATGGAATCCGACTTAATTTGATTCTGTTGAGATACACTGGAGATAATGCTTCATATTCACCAACCATAATCTATTTTCATGGCAATGCTGGTAATATTGGTCACAGGATACAAAATGCGCTGTTGATGATGGTCAATCTAAAAGTTAATGTACTACTTGTAGATTATAGAGGTTACGGAAGGAGTGAGGGGGAACCGAGTGAAAAAGGCCTTTACTTGGATTCAGAAGCTGTGTTGGATTATGTTATGACCAGACCTGATCTTGATAAAACCAAAATAATCTTATTTGGTCGCTCTTTGGGTGGTGCAGTTGCTATTCACTTGGCCTCAGAGAATCCACATAGGATTTTTGCAATAATTATTGAGAACACCTTCCTCAGTATCCCACATATGGCCAGCACTTTGTTCTCCTTCTTTCCCATGAGGTATCTTCCACTTTGGTGCTACAAGAACAAATTTTTGTCCTACAACAAGATTGCCCAGTGCAGGATGCCATCCCTTTTGATTTCTGGATTGTCAGACCAGCTAATTCCACCAGTCATGATGAAACAACTCTGTGAGCTGTCTGCATCACGGACTAAGAGACTAGTCATTTTTCCGGATGGAACTCATAATGATACCTGGCAGTGCCAGGGCTATTTTGCTGCTCTTGAACAATTCATCAAAGAGTTATTAAAAAATAATTCACATGAAGAAGTAAAAACCACATCTAATGTAACAATAATATAATTTTTTCTGTATATAGTGTAAATTTTACATGTGTATGTACAGAAAAGATGAAGGTTAACTTGGAAGTCATTATTGGATATTTTACCACTAGTGGTAGAATATTTTTACCTGTTTCAGTGCATGAGAGAAGTATACTGATGTTTCATACAGAGTTTGTTGATCTGATCAGCTACGTTGTTCAATATTGTAATAATAAGGTTTCCTTTAGTGAGCACCGTATGAACTAAGCATCATTTTATTTATTCCCCTTTTGCGTTAAAATGATTTAATTTTGTCAGCAATTTTGTACCTTTTGCAATTGACAGAATTGTCTATGCACCAAATGCATAGTTATCTTTTTTCAGAAGTGACAAGTGCTCCATGTGCAATTAAGTTGAGACTAGTTTATCCTAATCTTAATTGTTCATAAATAAAAATGTGTGATTGGATTATTATGAATTTGAGATTTTATTTCCTTAACTCTTTTGTTGCCCTTGAGCATGAATGTTTCAGCTCCATCACCTGTGTTGTAACTAAATGTATTCAATAGATGACAGTAGAAAAAGTAAACTTCTTTTGAAATTTTGATGTGGATTCTTGTGGAACCAATCCACCCATTCAATTTAAAAAGCATGAGAAGTGAAATGTAGTTTGTTGCAATTCTATAATTTTAGCATTGATCCAGTTTCTTGTACAACTGTTGAGTCTTATTGACTCTTGTAGCTCTTAATTGTATTTTATTTGTATTGTTTTTAAGCAATATTTTTGTTCCAACCCTTTTCTGTATTTCTCTACCTCCAGAAATTTGTTGTTTCGAGTTTTCTTTGTAAGTCCTAATGTGGCGAAAATGCGTTTCATTACATACAATCAAAGTATTAAACATTAAACACAAAATGATTTTATACTTAAACAGAGCTGGAATAAAACATTCAACCCAGCTTAATGTATTAAATTCAGAAACACAGAAGCTGAAATCTGCTATTCCATGTAAGATTCCTTAGTGACATAGTGAAGTGTTCTAATTACATCACATTTAGGAATTCCTAAAAAAAAACCCTGCCTTCTAATGTGAAGAGCCAGTTGCTATAAAAATATTAAGAATTTGTCTTAGTTGATGTTCTTCATATTATCAAGGAAGTAATTTGAATCTTTGGTGTTCTAACCTTGAAAATTACTTCAGTTCAAAGGATTAAGCCAAAGAGTTACACAGCAGTAACAAAAGTTTACAGTGAGTTTATGTGCTTTTGGAGCTGACTTGAAATTACTGCTCTTCTTGGTATGTATGAATTAAAAAAAAATCTTTCTTTGGTCTGACAATATTCACCGTTAACCTTTAATTGGTCTAAGATTGATATTGTAGTTATTGTATAGAAGTGATGAAAGACAACTTTGCTTATATGTAAAGAATAGTTTAATTGAAAATGAGTTTGCACCATGTATGCTAATACATGTAGTTTTTCACTATGCATTCTACCAGGAGTATTGCTAAATTTAAATGTAACTTCTTTTATGAAATACAAAATGCAAATTGTTTTTGAAAAGTTTGGAATTTTCTGTAATTCTGCACAATAATATTTTGTCTAATTTTTTTTTGCCTCAGCTGACTCTTGTATCTGTTCCAGAAGGTCTTTACATTCTTGTTTACAACCTTATCCAGAAGATTTGATTGAAGCTCCAACGTGCTTAGCGTGCTGTTGGCCATGCCAATCACAGGAATGGTACATGAAATGAAAACTGATTCTTTCTGAAGTTTAGCAAACCATGGTTTACATATCTAACTCTTGGAGCAGCAAGACTGCAAGTGTTCAGCTTTTCTGATTTCCTGTATAATAAAATAAAGTTTATTTAAATTTTCATCCTAATTATGTTTGTCTTTTTTCTGCAGTGGATTTATGGTAGCTTAGCAATAATAGCTGCGGTTCTCTAAGATGAAAATATTCTGTAAGGCATAGGAGCAACATTCTGCCATTGAATCTACACCACCATTTGATCCTGGCTAATTTATTGTTCTCTCTTAAGCCTTTTCTCTCTTACTAATCAAGAACCTATCAACCTTTGCTTTAATTTTACCCAATGAGTGGTCTCCACGGCAATAGCTGGCAATGAATTCCACAGAGTTATTTTCTGTTTGTTTCCAAAAGTTTCCTCGTCCTCTAGCTTCCTGCTCATTTTTGCAGTATTGTATATCATTGCTTTTGCTTTTATGCTTTCTTTGACTTCCTTTGTCAGCCACTGTTGCCTCATCCTCCCTTTAGAATGCTGGAGCGAAATAATGTTCTGTCTTCTGAATTACTCCCAGAAACCCCTGCCATTGCTGCTCTACCAACATCCTTGCTAAGATCCCTTTCTGTCTATCTTTGGCCAGCTGCTCTCTTATGCTTCTGTAGTCACCTTTACTCAAACTAATGCCAGTGCATCTAATTTCATCATCTCCATCTCAAATTACAGGTTGAATTCTATCATGAGCACAGCCTTCTAATCAAATCTGGTTCATTGCAGATCAACAAATATCTAGTGGGGTCAACCAGAGCTGTTCTAAAAATCCATCTCATAGGCATTCTACAAATAATTTCTCTTGGGATCCAGTGCCAATCTGATTTTCCCAGTCTACCTGCCCATTGAAGACCCCCATGTCACCATAACATTGCCTTTCTTACATGCCTTTTCTATCTCCTATTGTAATTTGCACCTCATATCCTGGCTACTATTGGAAGCCTGTATATTTAGACTCCCATCAGGATCTTTTTACCCTTGCAGTTTCTTAAATTTACCCACAAAAATTCTACATGTTCTGATCTTTTGTCACTTCTTACTCTGGATTTTTTTTTTAACCAGCAGGGTTATCTTTTGCCCACCTTTTTGATGGGATCTATACCTTTGGTGTGATCTTTCTACCGCAGCTCTGTGATGCGCATAACATCCTACTTTCCAGTTCCACACTGTCCTATAAGATCATGCACCTTATTTCATATTAACTGCAGAAAGCAATGCATAGAATGGCCACACAGTTGATACTGTTGTATGATCAAATTAGGTGAAATTCAAAGTGTAGAAAAGGAAAACTGGAGACGTTTTAATAAAATATATTTTGGCTGGCTGACCAATAGATTTTAAACCAGAGAAAGGGAAGCTTAATACAGCTGAAAAGCTTAATTTCAACATGATTGCATGGCAGCAACTGCCACATAAGCTTTAAAATTAAAAATCAACTGGATGCTGCAGGTGCAAGGAGGGATTTTTACTTAGCTAAAAATGAATTTCCATCAACTTATGAAGCAACCTGACTATTTTTAAATGCAGTACAGTGCAAGTTCTATTGCATATTCATCAGATGAAACTTTTTTTTACAGGATAGTTTAGAGATATGTAGTGGAGATATTAAAAAGAGGGTTCCATTGACATTAATTAGTCTTGTCCTTGTTATCCGCAAGAGGTGTGGACATGGATTCCTTGCAGATAACAAAGAATGCAATTTTTTTTTATTGACAATGGAGTATAGGAACAGACCCATCAATCCACAGTGACATCGCACATGATGTCAAATTAAACTAATCCCTTCTGCCTAAACATAATCCATATCCCTCCATTCTTTGGATATTCCTGTGCCTATTTGAAGGCTTCTGAATATCACCATAATATCTGCTTCCATTACAACCACTCGCAGTATATTACACATGCTTACCTGCTGCTCTGTGTAAAAAGAAAAATAAACTTGCCCTGCATGTCCCCTTTACACTTTACCCAACTTAATTTAAAGCAATGCTACTCTGGGAAAAGATTCTGGCTCTCTACCCTATCTAAACCTTTCAGAATCATACCAACTTCTAGCAGGTGTCCCCTCAGCATCTGATACTCCAGAAGAAACAATCCAAGTTTACTCAACCTTCTCTTGTAGTTAATATCCTCTAATCCAAACAGCATACTGGTAAACCTTTTCTGAACTTCCGTCAAAGCTGCCACAATCTTCCCGTAATTGGGCGACCAGAACTGCAAACAATTGCAGCTGACGTCCTGATTCCTAAATGCCAAGCCCTCATAAGTGTGTTGTATGTCTTTGTTACCACTCTATCTTTTTACGTTGCTACCTTCAAGTCTGTATGGACTAGGGCCCAAAATTACACTGTGTATCAATGCAATGTTTTTAACAGTCCATTTTGGATACTGTTGTGGGAGATAACCTCCATGGTGAATGCCACGGAGACCAGGTAACTGGCACTGAGCATGGATCTGTAGTGCAGAAGGGAAGGAGGGAGAAGAGGGACTGAATAGTCAGGGGAAACAGATGAGATTCCATGGATGTGAACGAGATACCCAGATGGTATATTGCCTCCCAGCTGCCAGGGTCAGGGATGTTGAGGAGGATAGCATCCACAGTATTTTGGAGGGAGAGCAGCCAGATGTCTTGGACCATATTTGTACGAATGACATAGAAGGAAAAGCAAAGTCTTGAAAAGAGTATTTGGGAAAACTAGGTATTTAAGAAGCTGAGAAGCTGGTCCCCCAGGGTAGTAATTTCTAGATTGCTGTCTGTGCCATGCGCCAGTCGGGTAGAAATAGGATGAAATGGCAGATTAATTTGTGGCTGAGAAGCTGGTGCAGGGGGCAGGGCTTCAGGATCTTGGATCATTGGAATCTCTTCTGGGGGAGATATGATCTGTACAAAAGTGATGGTTGCACCTGAACCTGAGGAGGACCCGTATTCTCACGGGCAGGTTTGTTAGAGCTGCCTGGGAGGGTTTAAACTAACTAACATGGGGCTGTGAACCAGAGTGAATGGACTCAGGATATGATGGATAGTTTAAAAGCAAAGTATGCAGTCAGACTGTCAGGAAGGGCAGGCAGATGATAGGAAAAAATTGCAGCCAGCAGGGATGCGAAATCAAAAAAAGTAGCAAATACAGTACTCAAAGTGTTATATCTCAATGCATGGAGTATAAGAAATAAGATGGGTGATCTTGTTGCACTATTTCAGATTGTCAGGTATGATATTGTGACCATCAATGAATCGTGGCTGAAGAATGGTTGTAGCTGGGAGCTGAATGTCCAAGGTTTTGTGTTGTATCGGAGAGATAGGAAAGTAGGCAGAGGGGGTGGTGTGGCTGTGCTGGAGAAGAATAGCACCAAGTCAGTAGAAAGATATGACATGGGATTGGAAGATGTTGGGTCATTGTGGGTTGAGTTAAGAAACTGCAAGGTTAAAAGGACCCTGACTGCAGTTATATACAGGCCCGCCAACAGTAGCTGGGATGTGGACCACAGATTACAAAGCGAAAAAGAAAAGACATGTCAAAAGGGCAATATATGATAGTCATGGGAGATTTCAACATGCAGGTCAATTGGGAAAATCAGGTTAGCAACGGCTCTCAAGAGTGTGAGTTTGTTGATTGCTTACAAGATGGTTTTTTAGAGCAATTTGTTGTTGAGCCTACTAAGGAATCAGCTCTACTGGATTGGATGTTATGTAATGAACATAGGGAACTTAAGGTAAAGTAACCCTTAGGAGTCAATGATCACAACGTGATTAAGTTCAACTTGAAATTTGATAGGGGGAAAGTAAAGTCTGACGCAGCACTATTTCAGTGGAGTAAAGGAAATTACAGTGGTATGAGAGAGAAGTTGGCTGAAGTAAGTTGGAAGGAGATGCTGGCAGGGATGACAGCAGAGCAACGATGGTGTGAGTTTCTGGGAAAAAATGAGGAAGGTGTAGGATAGGTGAGTTCCAATAACAAAGAAATACACAAATGGCAAAATAATACAACCATGGCTGACAAGGGAAGTCAAAGCTAATATAAAAGCAAAAGAGAGGGCATGCAACATAGCATAATTTAGTAGGAAGTCAGAGGATTGGGAAGTGTTTAAAAGCCTACAGAGAGCAACAAAAAGAATCATTAGGAGTGAAAGATGAGAGTGGATACAGGACCACTAGAAAATGAGGCCGATGAAATAATAAAAGGGGAAAAGGAGATGGCAGATGAACTAAATGAGTATTTTGTGTCAGTCTTCACTGGAAGGCACTAGCACTGTGCCAGATGCTGAATGCTGTGAGGTAAGAGAGGTGAGTGTAGTGACTGTTACAAGGGAGAAGGTGCTCAAAAAGGAACATAAGTCACCGGAAGCAGAGGAGCTGCATCCTCAAGTTCTGTACGAGGTAGCGTTAGAGATTGTGGAGGCATTAGTAATGATCTTTCAAAAATCATTGGACTCTGGCATGGTGCCAGAGGACTGGAAAATTGCAAATGTCACTCCACTCTTTAAGAATGGAGGAAGACAGCAAAAAGGAAATTATAGACCAGTTAGCCAGACCTCAGTGGTTGTGATGATGTTGGAGTCAATTAGTAAGGATGAGGTTATGGAGTACTTGGTGACACAGGACAAGATAGGATAAACTCAGCATAGTTTCCTTATGGGAAAATCTACCTGATCAACCTGTTAGAATTCTTTGAGGAGATTACACGTAGGATAGATAAAGGGGATGCAGTGGATTTTGTATATGTGGACTTTCAAAACCCTTGACAAGGTGCCACACATGAGGCTGCTTACCAAGAGAAGAGCATGGTATTACAGGAAAGTTACTGGCATGGTTAGAGCATTGGTTGATTGGTAGGAGATAGTGAGGGGGAAATGAAAGGATTCTTTTCTGGTTGGCTGCCAGTGACTAGTGGTGTTCCGTTGGGGTCGGTGTTGGGACCGCTTCTTTTTATGCTGTATATCAATGATTTAGATGTTGGAATAGATGGCTGTGTTGCCAAGTCTGCAGATGATACAAAGATTGGTGGAGGGGCAGGTAGCGTTGAAGTAACACTAGAAGAACTACAGAAAGACTTAGAAAGATCAGGAGAATGGGCAAGAAAGAAGCAAATGAAATGCAATGATGGAAAATGCATGGTCGTGCACTTTGGTAGTAGAAGTAAATGTTCAGACTTTTCTAAATGGGGAGAAAATCCAAAAATCTGAGATGCAAAGGAACTTGGGAGTCGTTGTGCTGAACACCCTGAAGGTTACTTTGAAGGTACAGTTGGTGGTGAGGAAGGCAAATGCAGTGTTAGTATTCATTACAAGCAGTCTAGAATACAAGAGAAGGAATGTGATGCTGAGGCCTCACCTTGAGTACTGTGAAGAATTTTGGGCTCTTCATCAAAGAAAAGATGTGCTGGCATTGGAGAGGGTTCAGAAGAGGTTCACAAGGATGATTCTGAGAATGAAAGGGTTATCATACAAGGTATGTTTGGATAACTCTGGGCCTGTACTCGCTGGAATTTCATAGGATGAGAGTGGCTCTCATTGAAACCTTTCAAATATTGAAAGGCCTGGACAGAGTAGGTGTGGAAAGGATGCTTCCCATACTGGGGAGTCTAGGACAAGGGCACACAGTCTCAGGATAGAGAGATGTCTATTTAAAACAGAGATGCTGAGAAATTTCTTTAGCCGGAGGGTGGTAAATTTGTGGAATTTGTTACCACAGGTAGCTGTGTAGGCCAGGGAGTGGGGCTGAGGAGGGAGAAAAGGATCAGCCATGCTTGAATAGCAGAGCTGACTCGATGGGCTAAATAGCCCAATTCTGCTCCCTTGTCTTGTGGTCTGATGGCCTTATCTGTATCTGTATAGTTACAGATATTCCAAAGGCTTTTTTTAATCCAATATGACTGCAAATAATTTAATATTAGCTAATATTATTAGAAAGCTCAGCAGAGAAGTGGGCAATACAGCTCCAAACATCTATGCTGATCACAATGCGTAACTTTGCTAATGCCCTTCATCTGCATTAGGCTCAGATCCTACTGCACTTTCCTCACCAATCTCCCTTTAAAGCAGGGTCCCCAGCCTGGGGCCACGGACCCCTCACTCAATGGTATTAGTCCATGGCAGCAAACAGGTGGAACCTCCATTGTATTAGCCTTTTCCACCTTCTCTGGCAATTCATTTCATATTACTTCTGTCCTCTCAATCTAAAAACGTAATCCTCAGATTTCCTTTAAATTTCTTACCTCTAACAGTACTTTAAGCATGTGGACTCCAGATTTAGACTTCCCCATCCTGGAAGAAAAAAGACTGTTTGCTTTATCCATTGTGTGCCTCTCATAATGTAATTAATGCACTCAATTATGTAAATATCTATCAGGTCGCTCCTCTGCATCCTCCACTGCAATGAGACTAAACCTAGTCTATCTGCCCTATCTATAGCCCTGCATTCCAGGCAACATTCTCAACAATATTTTGTTGCTACATCCACATCCTTAAGTGTGGCAGCCAGAACTGTCCACGATACAGGTGCAATCTAACCAGTATTTTGTGTGGCTGTAACATAACTTCCTAAATCTTGTACTCAATGCCCAGCCAATGAAGGCAAGCATGCTGAATGCTTCATTCATGACTCTCTCCAACTGTGTTTCCATTTTCAGGGAGCTATGAACTTACACCTCAAAGCATCTCTGTACATCAAAATTCCTGATCTCCCTGCCACTTACTCTATATGTTCTGCCTATATTTGATATCCCAAAATACATTTCTTCAAACTTGTCTCCACCTATCATTTCACCCAATTTTCCAGCTAATTTCTTTCTGGTTATCCTTAGACAAACTTCTTTACTATCTACAGCTCCTCCCATATTTGTAACTTTGGCATAATCAGATCACATCTGCTTTCATTCAAGTAATTTATGTATATCACAAACAACTAAGGTCTCAGCAGCAATCCCCACAGTACACACTTCCAAGTGCTCTTGACAATTTCCCTCTGCCTCCTGTCATCAAGTCAATTTTGAATCCAGTTTGGCAACACAACTTGGATCCCATATGATTTCAACTGGAAAATTTACCTGGACCTTGTTAAAGCCTTACCAAAGTCTATATTTACTATGAATACTACTCTGTCTTCAGTTTTCTTAGTAAAAAAATTGAAAGACGGGATCCCCCCCACACAAAACCATGCAGACTGTCCCAAATGTGTCTCTGCCTTTCCAAGTATATGTAATTACTCTTCATTAGAATTGTTTTCTGGTAATTTCCTTACCACGATGTAAGGATTACTGGCCTGGTGGTTTCCTGGTTTGTTTACACTAACCTTTTTCAATAAGGGAACAACATTTGCTATATTATGTCATCTGAAGCTATCAATGAAATAATCCCCTCCCTTCCTTCCCATAGCATCCTGGAATAGATCCCATCAGGCATTGGGGATTTAGCCACCTTAATGTATGCCGGTACCTAACACCCTTCCTGATGTAAGCATATTCTAGGATATCAACTCACCTCCCCCCATAACTCTCCAGCCTTCACATCTTTCTCCCTGGTGATAAAATGACAAGTATGCACTCATATCCCTGGTCTGACACACAGATTCCTCCCTTGATCCTTGAATGCTCCTACCCTTTCCCTTGCTGAACTCTTATTTGTAATATGTATATAAAAGTTATGATTATTCTCCTTAATCTGCTTGCCAAGGCCATTTCATCTCCCCTTTAGGGCCTCCTTGCTTTCACTTCACTTCTCTATCCCCCATAAACTTTAATAAATACGTTGAAATCATTAAAAAACCTAAAGTTAGCAATATTAGCCAGTGAACTACGTCAAAGTCTGGAAGTCACATGATTCAGCATGTGACTCTGAATGCTGGTTCCCATGGTCCCATCCACTGATGGGGCCCGGCTTCTTGTGCTCTTTCATTTACTGGGTGCTGAGTTCTCTTGCTCTCTTCCAAATTGGAAGGACTCTGATTCCCTCGCGCCGTTCATTCACTGGGACTTGGCTCTCTTAATTCGTTTAAACTCACCTGATAATATTTCCCCCACTTCCTTGAAATATGAGTGGAAAATGTATGATTCTACTTTGTAACATCTTGAAAAACATTTATTAAAAGTGGGTATTTACACAATAGGCTTTAATTAAATTAAATACTCTCCCCCACGCGCAAAACAAAATTGCACAAACGGCAACCAAAAAAACAAGCGAAAACACAAGAATATAAAACAAAATGAAAAGGCGTATTTCAGTAAGGAACAGTTCAGCTCAGTGTTTATTATTTGCAGGTGGCCCTGATTCAAAAATTTCCCAAAAGTAGTAAAAAAAGAGCGACCGGAACAAGAACTAGAAGCTAGAACACATCATAAACCTGAATTAGAGTCCAAATCTACAGCCTGCGTTGATTAAACCTTGCTCCAGTGCCATCTGCCAACAGCATTGTGGGAGAGAGAGAGAGATCACTCAAACGCAAGAACCTTCCCTCGGGAGCAGCGAGAGAGACCACGACTACACACACAAGGTTCTGCAGATGCTGGAAATCTAGAGCAGTACGTGCAATGTGCTGAAGGAGTTCAGCAGGTCAGGCAGCATCTAAGGATGGGAATAAACAGCTGATGCTTTGGGCTGAGACCCTTCATCATGAAGGATCTTGGCCTGAAACGTCAACTGTTTATTCCCTGAGCTCCTTCAGCACATTGTATGCATTAACCCATAATTTTACATACTTCAAATATGTCCTCTCTCCTCTCAAACTCCTTCAATCCAGGGAAAACAGACTTAGCGTCTCCATTCTCTTCTCATACCTGAAATGATCCATCCCAAGCAAAATCCCTGGAAAACCCCACTGATTTCAGGGAAGACTTAGGATTGTTATGAGGAAAAAGAGGTAAATTAATATTTTATTCTATTTCACTTTATTATTGTTAATTGTTAGTCCATTTAGAGATATTAGAAATAGACACACTTATACTTTTGTAGCCGTAAAGGCGAGGAATGAAGCTTTCCCAGGTAAGACATAGGAGCAAAATTATTTTTCTTCTCAACCCATTCTTCTGTCTTCTCCCCGTAGTCTTTGATGACCTTACTAATCAATAGCCTGTTGGTCTCTGCTTTAAAGATACCCAATGACTTGGTGTCCATAGCTCTGTGTGGCAATGAATTTCACAGTTTTACCATCCTCTGGCTAAAGAATTTGGCATCTCATCTCTGTTCTAAAGGGGCATCCTTCTATTCTGAGGCTATGTCCTTTGGTCCTGGACTCCCCCGCTATAGGAAGTGTCCTCTGCATTTGTGTTGGGCACGTGGCCAAGTGGTTAAGGTGTTCCTCTAGTGATCTGAAGGTCGCTAGTTCGAGCTTCAGCTGTGGCAGCGTGTCTGTGTCCTTGAGCAAGGCACTTAACCTCACATTGTTCTGGTGTCTGTGCGAGGAGTAGCGCCCCACACAGACTTCCAATCTGCGACTTGTAAGGCATGAAAATGCCCAACGCAGTCCTCTCATAGTCTGAGCCAACATTCCCTCCTCCCCCTCCATATGTACTCTATCTTGGCATTTTAATATCCTATAGATGTCAATGAAATCCCTTTCATTCTTCTAAATTCTAGTGAGTACAGGCCCAGAGTCATCAAATGCTCCTCAAGCATTAATTTTTCATTCCTCAGGTCATTCTCCTGGATCTCTGGATCTTCCCCAACGTCAGCACCTCCTTTCTTGGAAATGGGGCCGAAAACTTCTCACAGTACTCCAAATAATTTTTCAATGTAACAATGAAACAATAAATTATATTTTATTTTTCATTTCATGTTAGTACATTCAGTAATTAGTTAGAAGGTATAGGGTAGTGTAGTGGTACAGTACAGATGACCCAGGTTCAATTTCTGATGCTGTCTGTAAGGAGTTTGTACCTTCCCCCCGTAACCACGTCGGTATCTCCCAGGTGCTCCAGTTTCTTCCCACAGTCCAAGGACATACCAGTTGGTAGGATAATTGGTCATTGTAAACTGTCTTGTGATTAGGCTAGGATTGAATTGTGGGATTGATGGTTGGTGCAGCTTGAAGGCCGAGAAGGGCCTACTCCACACTGTATGCCAATCAAGATAGATTGATCTGTTTGCCATATGTAGTGGAAAGTGATACAGTAGTATGCACCTCTCTCAGGAGAATCCAATTACTTTTTGTATCAATTTTTATACCTTTGGCACCATTATCAAAGGTACACCTGTTGTCTAATCCATAATGTATTTGTCATATTGCCTTTGAAAGTACAATGATGAGTCTTGGGATATTGATTCAGTGATTCAGTACTGGCTTCAGACAGTAAGGAGAGCTTGCCATTCATGGATGCCTTTATCTATAAATGTCTGTTATGGGCTGGCTTCAGACAATAAGGAGAGCTTGCCATTCATGGATGCCTTTATCTATGCTACCCTTTTCTTTCTGGATGTTACAGTCACAGATCTTTGAGGTCCTGATTGTGAATTGGAGCAATCCCAGTGGTTGCTGTAAATACTGAGTAGGTCAGACAACATATCTTCTAAAGCTTTTGGGAATACTAGATTCCCGGATGCTTTAACAAGATTAGCCCTTGGATTCAGAGCAGTAAGGATAAACAAGGAAAGGCAGAGGGTTGCGTCCTGGTGAATGTGTAGCTCAGCAGGATCTCATACATTGTCACTACTTCAGAGACCCACTGACATCCCAAAAGGGGCTGACCCTCCCCAAATATTACAACATTTATAAGAGAAAAGCCACTATACAGAGAATGGCAAATTGAAATATAGCATAGCATTAAACATCATAGTTACTATTATTAACTGGCTTCTTAGTCTCAAGGTCATCAAAACAAAAGGCAAATCCCTTTTTCCATGGCAAGTTATAGTGAGAATGAAGATAACTGTCACATCCAATCAATTAAGATCATTCCAAAATGATGAAGAAAGAAAGGTGTTGTAGGCAATAAATAACACAGAACAAGATTGGCTGGGCAAGTTGGGGAAGTTATATTTGAAGGGAGGAGTCTTCAAAGGAGGTGGAGTTTGTATTAGGAAGAAAGTATCTTGCCGATCAATCATTGTTTAATTACAGTTCAAACTGTGCAGCTGTATAATTGTGTGCAAATGCAGAACTTGAAAACTTTACAGAGAAAGTCAACTTTCAGCAAGTGGCAACTATGTGAATAAATGTGAAGTTTGCCAAGCTGAACGGACTATTGTGCTGCAGTGGTTGAAAAGTGGATTGAAGATCAAGATGTTACAACAAAGGAAAGAATACCACACAGAACACAGAAAACTGATTTGCTCTGCCTTCATCCTTACTTCTGCAGTTTTCTTGTTGGCCTACATAACCGCAGTAACTCTATGCCAAGTTTGTGCACTACAAGCAGAAATCTCAGCTCTAAAAGAGGATTTGGGAACGTACAGGTTCCAAAGGGATTACTTACAAGCATTGATGAGGATGAGCAAGGGTGTTTCAACCAACTGGAACACTTCAGTAAATCAGGTACAGCTAATTAAATCCAAAAGAATTGCAATTGCTCAAACCAGATCCCTTACCATCTGTTGTCATATGATGAATATTTTAAAATTGTATGTTTTGCTTTATAGGTCAGTGAATCTCTTGAGAAAAACATGCACAACAGGGAGAAATCAACAGAAAGAAAAAGAATATTTCGAGGAAGAAGATCCCTTCTTGAACAAGGTTTGTGTGTGCGCATGTGAGATAAGCTTTGGATTTATTCTGTATTCAAAAATTTGCATTTGTGTGGATTGGCAATTTATGTAACAGCATTGTCTAAATGTTGTGTTTTAGCAGAAGACTTTTTGTTAGACTTTATTTAGAATAAACCACATTATATTGGAATCAGAACCTCACCCATTTCCAGATATGGTCTCTTCCCCATTTTACCCTATCAGGTTTTTTTTAAGTGTTTAAGGAACCTTCAAGTATATGTTTAAAATAAACTAGATATTATTACAAGCTTGTGGAATATGAATGATTCAGCTAGTGCAAATAAAGTGCATAACATTCCTATTGTCTCCAGAGAGCATTGTCCTGATCAAGATATTGCTTATCTGAAACAAATAGTCATACCACTGGCATTACGATGCATTGTATTGTGCCATGGAAAGTTAACTGGTAGTCTGAAATATGATTCAGAGCTTTAAAGTGACTATGTCCATAAAACTGATTGATTAGTACCTCTCAAGATGGTTCTTAATGTACATTAAGAAACGTTATTCAGTCGATGTTTGCTGACTTTAATTGTGAAAAATGTTTTTGAACTCAGATTATACTTGACAAAATAGAAAATTCTACCAGAGAGTAATAGTCTTAGTTCTGTTTATTTTTAAATATAGTAGTTCCCCATTGTGAAGTTCAAAATACTTTTCCCTTATTGTGACTCAACAAAACCCTGTAATTCCCCCTGTAGTCCATGGTACTTTTCTAACATTCCAATAAAAATATGCAGTGCCTTGTAAAAGTATTCAACCCCCAGACTTTTGTTCATGTAAATGAGTGTTACAACCAGAGGTTCAATTTAACAGAGAATTTTTATTTGTGAATCACATATGCCTTTTTCACATTTTTTTCACTTTTTTTCACAGTAGAGCACAAAAATCATGAAAAACTGAACTGTCAGTTCAAAAATATTCATCCCCATTTGCTCAGTGCTTAGTTGAACCACCTCTCGTAGCCAATGCAGCCAGTAGTCTTTTTGAATAAGTCCTTATTAGCTTTGCACAACGTGATAAAGCAAGAATTGCCCATTCCTTCTTGCAAAATTGCTCAAGCTGTGCCA
Source organism: Mobula birostris (assembly GCF_030028105.1). NCBI lineage: Eukaryota > Metazoa > Chordata > Chondrichthyes > Myliobatiformes > Myliobatidae > Mobula > Mobula birostris. Next base: position 91,634,548 of record NC_092376.1, read on the forward strand.
GCTTAGTTTGGGGTAATGTTGGACAGCAATCTTGAGCTCTTTCGAGAGATGTTTGATCAGGTTAAGGTCAGAACCCTGACTGGGCCACTCAAAGATACCAATTTCTTCATTTGAAGCTCTAGCAGTGTGCTTTGGGCCATTTTCCTCTTGAAAGATGAACTTCCTTCCCAGTTTAAGCTTTTTGACAGAGGTTGTCAGGTTTTTAATCCATGCACTCTCTATATCTTAAAAACGCAAACACGAGGAAACCTGCAGATGTTGGAAATTCAAGCAACACACACAAAAGGCACTGGTGAATGCAGCAGGCCAGGCAGCATCTACAGGAAGAGGTACAGTCGATGTTTCGGGCTGAGACCCTTCGTCAGGACTACGAAGGGTCTTGGCCTGAAACGTCCACTATACCTCTTCCTATGGATGCTGCCTGCCCTGCTGTGTTCACCAGCACTTTTTGTGTATGTCACTCTCTATATTGAGTAGCATTCATCTTCCCATCTATCCTGATCAGATTTCCAGTTAAATCCTGCTGCTGAAAAGCATATCCATAGTATGATACCTCCATTATACTTTACAGTAAGGCTGGTGTTACCTGGCTGATATGCAGTATTAGATTTCCGCTGCATGTGTTGAGGCCAAAATCTAATCTAGTTTCGCCTGACTACAAGACCTTCTTCCACATCTTTACTATATCTTCTAAGTTACACTTTGCCATGAATTTTATCTCCAGTTGCAGCCAGTGATTTCTGCAGCTCACTCAGAGTGACTGTTGGCTTCACAGTGGCCTCGTTTACAAGAGACATTCTGCTCTGGCAACTAGGTGTAGAGGGGTGGACTGACCTAGGCGTGGTTTCATATTTTTTTTCCACTTTTCACGACTGCACTGAGCTCTGAAGTATGTTCAGTGCCTTTTCGATGGTCTTGTACCCTTAGCCGGATTATGTTTCTCTGTTAGAATTCCCCTGACTTGTCTTGAATGCTCTTTAGTCTTCATTTTAGTATGGTCTGTTGAAAATTCACCATACTGTTCGACCTTACCTAGAGAGAGGACATTTATTCTTATAAATACATTGAAAACAGATAATCTAATTTTCTACATCAACAAACACAAGGAAATCTGCAGATGCTGGAAATTCAAGCAACACACACAAAATGCTGGTGGAACGCAGCAGGCCAGGCAGCATCTATAGGAAGAAGTACAGTCGATGTTTCGGGCCGAGACCTTTCGTCAGGACTAACTGAAAAAAGGGATAGTAAGAGATTTGAAAGTGGGAGGAGGAGGGGGAAATCCAAAATGATAGGAGAAGACAGGAGGGGGAGGGATGAAGCTAAGAGCTGGAAAGATTGGAAAAAGGGATACAGAGCTGGAGAAGGGGGAGGATCATGGGACAGGAGGCCTAGGGAGAAAGAAAGGGATAAATAGATAGATAGTTAAATAGATAGATAGAGGCTGGGGTAAAAACGGGAGGAGGGGTATTAACGGAAGTTAGAGAAATCAATGCTCATGCCATCAGGTTGGAGGCTACCCAGATGGAATGTGAGGTGTTGTTCCTCCTACCTGAGTGTTGCCTCATCTTGACAGTAGAGGAGGCCGTGGATAGACATATCAGAATGGGAATGGGACGTGGAATTAAAATGTGTGGCCACTGGCAGATCCTGCTTTCTCTGGCAGATAGAGCGTAGGTGTTCAGCGAAACGGTCTCCCAGTCTGTGTTGAGTTTCACCAATATATAAAAGACCACACCGGGAGCACCAGATACAGTACATCACACCAGCCGACTCACAGGTGAAGTGTCGCCTCACCTGGATAGACTGCCTGGGGCCCTGAATAGTGGTGAGGGAGGAAGTGTAAGGGCAGGTGTAGCACTCATTCGGCTTACAAGGATAAGTGCTGGGAGGGATATCGGTGGGAAGGGATGGGGGGGACATCAAATGGAAAAGGGAGTCGTGTAGGGAGCGATCCCTGTGGAAAGTAGAAAGGTGGGGAGGGAAAGGTGCTTGGTGGTGAGATCCCATTGGAGGTGGCGCAAGTTACGGAGAATTATACATTGGACCCAAAGGCTGGTGGGGTGGAAGGTGAGGACCAGGAGAACCCTATCCCTAGTGGGGTGGCGGGAAGATGGGGTGACAGCAGATGTGCGTGAAATGGGAGAGATGCATTTGAAAGCAGAGTTGATGGTGGAGGAAGGGAAGCCCCTTTCTTTAAAAAAACAGTTCCCCTCTACCACCACTCTCCTCCATCTAGCGGAATTAGTCCTTACTCTTAATAATTTTTCCTTTGGCTCCCCCCACTTCCTCCAAACTAAAGGTGTAGTCATGGGCACCCGTATGGGTCCCAGCTATGCGTGCCTTTTTGTTGGCTTTGTGGAACAGTCCATGTTTGAGGCCTATACTGGTGTCCTTCCCCGACTTTTCCTTCACTACATCAACGACTGCATTGGCACTGCTCCCTGCACGCATGCTGAGCTCGTTGACTTCATTAACTTTGCTTCCAACTTTCAACCTGCCCTCAAATTTACCTTGTCAATTTCCAACATCTCCTTCCCCTTTCTTGATCTTTCTGTCTCTATCTCTGGAGACAGCTTATCTACTGATGTCTACTATAAGCCTACGGATTCTCACAGCTACCTAGACTATTCCTCTTCTCACCCTGTCTCTTGCAAAAACGCCATCCTCTTCTCGCAATTCCTCCGTCTCCACCGCAACTGCTCTCAGGATAAGGCTTTTCTTTCCAGGATGAAGGAGACGTCTTCCTTTTTTAAAGAAAGGGGCTTCCCTTCCTCCACCATCAACTCTGCTCTCAAACGCATCCCTCCCATTTCACGCACATCTGCTCTCACCCCATCCTCCTGCCACCCCACTAGGGACAGGGTTCCCTTTGCCCTCACCTATCACCCCACCAGCCTCCGGGTCCAACATATTACTCTCCGTAACTTCCGCCGCCTCCAACAGGATCCCACCACCAAGCTCATCTTCCCTCCCCCCCACTTCTGCTTTCCGCAGGAATCGCTCCCTACACAACTCCCTTGTCCATTCGTCTCCCCCATCCCTCCCCACTGATCTCCCTCCTGGCACTTATCCATGTAAGCGGAACAAGTGCTACACATGCCCTTACACTTCCTCCCTCACCACCATTCAGGTCACCAGACAGTCCTTCCGAATGAGAGACGACACTTCACCTGTGAGTCGCCTGGGGTGATATACTGCATCCGGTGCTCCCATTGTGGCCTTCTATATATTAGTGAGACCCGACGCAGACTGGGAGACTGTTTCGCTGAACACCTACGCTCTGTCCGCCAGAGAAAGCAGGATCTTCCAGTGGCCACACATTTTAATTCCACGTCCCATTCCCATTCTCATATGTCAGTCCACGGCCTCCTCTACTGTCCAGATGAGGCCACACTCAGGTTGGAGGAACAACACCTTATATTCCGTCTGGGTAGCCTCCAACCTGATGGCATGAACATTGATTTCTTTAACTTCCATTAAGGCCCCTCCTCCCCTTCTTACCCCATCACTTACTTACTTACTTATTTATTTATCGATCTATCTATCTGTCTATTTATTATTAAACTGGTTTAACATATTCAAAGACTTGAATAAAACTTGAATGATGGCCTCATTTTATTCTATTTCATTTTCAGGATTTGGGTATCACTAGTAAGTCCAGTGTTTATTGCTAATCCCTAAGTGCCTTTGAGAAAGTAATGGTGCTTCTTGAGTCACTGCAGACTATTTGGTGAAATTGCTCCCAAGGTGGTGAAGCTGATATTTCCATGACAGGCTATTGTGCAGTTTGAGCAGAAATCTGAACGTGAGCTGTATTCCTGTACAGTGCTGCCAATCTCTTTCTTGGCAGTGGATGTAGCAGATTCCGAGAGTTTTGTTGGACTAGTGTGGGCAATTAACTGGTGATGGGCTGCAGTTATTGTACGCTACTGGTGAAGGGAATGAATGTTGATTGATAGGGAGCTTTGTCCTGGATGATGTAGAGCTTCTCAAGAGCCTTGGTGCTGAATTCATTCAAGCAAGTGGAGAGAACAAGCCTCATTGTTTGTGCCTTGTAGATGGTGGAAAGGAGATGGATCAATAGACAATAGGCAATAGGTGCAATAATAGGTCATTCAGCCCTTCAAGCCAGCACCGCCATTCACTGTGATCCTGGCTGATCATCCGCTATCAGTATCCAGTTCCTGCCTTATCCCCATAAACTTTGATTCCACTATCTTTAAGAGCTCTATCCATCTCTTTTTTGAAAGCATCCAGAGACTTGGCATCCACAGCCTTCTGGGGCAGAGCATTCCATATATCCACCACTCTCTGGGTGAAAAAGTTTTTCCTCAACTCCGTTCTAAATGGCCTACCCCTAATTCTTAAACTGTGGCCTCTGGTTCTGGACTCACCCATCAGGGGGAACATGCTTCCTGCCTGCAGCGTGTCCAATCCCTTAATAATCTTATATGTTTCGATAAGATCCCCTCTCAGCCTTCTAAATTCCAGTGTATACAAGCCCAGTCACTCCAATCTTTCGACATATGACAGTCCCGCCATCCCAGGAATTAACCTTGTGAACCTACGCTGCACTCCCTCAATAGCAAGAATGTCCTTCCTCAAATTTGGAGACCAAAACTGCACACAGTACTCCAGGTGTAGTCTCACCAGGGCCCTGTACAGCTTGTGACAAAAGAACCAGTTATCAGAAGATTGATGCCGATAGGAGGACAATGGGGGAGCCTTCAAGAGATGGTAATGAGAGATGAGAGGGATTAACGGAAAGGAGACACAGTTCCGAGTATTGTCAGAGACCGGGGCTTTGAACCCTGAACTGTTTGAAGTTTGATGGACAGGTGATACCCCAGCAGGAGGATAAAAAGGGACAGGGTCGCTAAGGCAACAGACACACGACTCCATGAGATAACGAGACCCTGAAAGCGGTGTGCCCCCCCCCACCCCACTAGTTGGTGGGAGTTTTGGAGGGCTGGTCGTGGGACCAGCCATAGACGCACAGGGTAGAAAGGTACGGATCGGCGGGAACCTGGTGTGTGTGTCCACCCTTGCCTGAGTACCGGGTTCACCGCAGAAGAACGATCGTATCTGGAACGGAGGGGTCACATTCGGTGACCTCGGAAGACATTACAAAGGGCTCGCCCGAAAGCTGACTGCAAGGAATATCAAAGGTCTGTTTGGAATCCTATTTGAATATTCATTCATTCTCTCTCTCCACCTCCCCCCCGCCCCCAACGGCACAACAGTGATTACTGTGAACTGAACTGAACTCAATTGAACTGAACTTTGCGTCACTTGAAACTGGTCATTTACCCCTAGACGGCGATAGGGCTTGATTGATCCTATTATCCTAGTTCTGTGTACATGTGTATTTATCATTGCTGAACCGTTGCATTTATTATCCTTTTGTTTAGAGTACTGTGTTGCTTATTTCTTTAATAAAACTTTCTTAGTTCCAGTAATCCAGACTCCAACTAAGTGGTCCATTTCTGCTAGTTTGGCGACCCAGTTACGGGATACGTAACAGGCTGCAGAAGGACCTCTTTGCTCTTATACTCAATTCCCCTTGTTATGAAGGCCAGCATGCCATTAGCTTTCTTCACAGCCTGCTGTATTTACATACTTGCTTTCAGTGACTGATGTACAAGAACACCTAGATCTCATTGTGCTTCCCCTTTTCCTAACTTGACTCCATTTAGATAATAATCTGCCTTCCCATTCTTACCACCAAAGTGGATAACCTCACACTTATCTACATTAAACTGCATATGCCATGCATCTGCCCACTCACCCAGCCTGTCTAAGTCACACTGCATTCTCATAACGTCCTCCTCACATTTCACACTGCCTCCCAGCTTTGTGTCATCAGCAAATTTGCTAATGTTGCTTTCAATTCCCTCATCTAAATCATTAATATATATTGTAAACAGCTGCAGTCCCAGCACTGAACCCCCTGGTATCCCACTGGTCACCGCCTGCCATTCCAAAAGGGACCCGTTAATCGCTACTCTTTGTTTTCTGTCAGCCAGCCAATTTTCAATCCATGTCAGTACTCTGCCCCCAATACCATGTGCCCTAATTTTGCCCACTAATCTCCTATATGGGACTTTATCAAAGGCTTTCTGAAAGTCCAGGTACACTACATCCACTGGCTCTCCCTTGTCCATTTTCATAGTTACATCCTCAAAAAATTCCAGAAGATTAGTCAAGCACGATTTCCCCTTCGTAAATCCATGCTGACTCAGACCAATCCTGTTACTGCTATCCAGATGTGTCGTAATTTCATCTTTTATAATTGACTCCAGCATCTTTCCCACCACCGACGTCAGGCTAACTGGTCTATAATTCCCTGTTTTCTCTCTTCCTCCCTTCTTGAAGAGAGGGACAACATTAGCTACCCTCCAATCCACAGGAACTGATCCTGAATCTATAGAACATTGGAAAATAATTACCAATGTGTCCATGATTTCTAAAGCCACCTCCTTGAGTACCCTGGGATGCAGACCATCAGGGCCCGGGGACTTATCAGCCTTCAGACCCGACAGCCTATCCAACACCATTTCTTGTCTAATATAAATTTCCTTCAATTCATCCATTACCCTAGGTCTTTTGGTTACTATTACATCCGGGAGATTGTTTGTGTCTTCCCTATTGAAGACAGATCCAAAGTACCTGTTCAACTCGTCTGTCATTTCCTTGTTCCCCATAATAAATTCACCCGCTTCTGTCTTCAAGGGCCCAATGTCAGGAGATAAATAACTTGCAACAGGATACCCAGCCTCAGTCCTACTCTTACATTTTGTGGATGGTCCATTTTGAGTTTCTGGTCAATATCCAGTCAAAAGATACTAATGGCGTGGAATTGAATGTCATGGATGGATATTTATTCTCTTTACCGATGGAGATAGCAATTGTAGATTGGCAGACTAGTTTATTATTGTCACATGTACCAAAGTATAGTGAAAGAATTTGTGTTGCTACCATATATAGAGATCATTTCATCATATTAGTACATTGAAGTAAAAGGATAGAACCCTTTAACCCTTTTGCCTTAGCAGTGAAAGTGTGACTTATTGCTTAACAGCTTATACCTGAATGTAATGGTCATACAGAATTGAAACACACCATATGGCCATGAATTAGAGGCCAGCTTTTCTCAAGCACTTGCTCAATGGCCTTCAATGCCATGACAATTCATATACTTTTCTAGATACTTCCTAAAGGCTGTAAGTGAGCCTGCTTCTGCTATTTTCTCTGGCAGTGCATTCCAGGTACATACTCTGGGTGAAAAAGGACCCCTCAACTCCCCTCAAAATTTCTTTACCCTTCCCCTAAACTTCTAGCTTTATTCACCTCTGATCAGTGGAAAGACTTCCTCCAGGCTACTCTATGTATTCTCCTTACAGTTTTATATCGTCCAATCATGCTTCCCCTTAAATTCCTTTGCTCCAGGGAGGAGAGACCTAGTTTCTCCAGTCTCTCCTTATAATGTAACTAAGACAACATCCTAGACAACATCCGAGTGGATTTCCTCTGGACTTTCTCCAGTGCTATCATAACCTTCCGATCATGTGATGACCAAAACAGCATTCATTACTCCAGCCAAGTGCTGACCAAAGTTACATAAAGTTAGAACATAACCTTCTGCACTCAAAGATGTAATGAAGGCCTCCTTCTGAATCACATTATGTACTTGCATTACCACTTTTCGGGATCTATGATCTTGCACCACAAAGTCTCACTTTCCTTCAATATTCCCAATAACCATTAGTATTCCCAAAATGTATATTCGCACACTTATCCGGATTTAAATTTTCTCAGCCCATTTCACCAAAACATTGATAACACTCTGTAGCCCCACTACCTTCCACGTTGTCAACAGCTACATCAATCTGAGTGTCAACTATAAACTTATTGATCAGGTCACTTATATCCACCTCCAAATTACTGATGCATATTTCATCAATAAGTGCCCCTGCATCAATCCCGTGGAATGTCATTAGGCGCAGGTATCCAATCACAACTCTCTGCCATTGTTTTCTGTCTGTTTTGGATCCAATTTGCCAAATTGCTCTGGATCTTGTGAATTCTAATGTTTGGACCAGTTTCTCTATGGATCTTGTCAAAAGCCTTACTGCAGTCCACTTAACCACATCCACAGCACCACTCTCATTAGCACATTCTATTACCTCCTCAACAAATTAAATCAAATTGTTCAAATGCTCTTGACAAAACCATGTTGGCTATGTCTGATTAACCCTGCCTTTCTAATTGGTCATTAATCCTGTCCCTTAGAATTTACCCTCCAGTTATCTGCAACCTCACTTGTGGTCAGTGAGGGTGTAACAATCTCCGCAAGAACCCCAGCAATCTCTTCCATTTTCTCCCACAGAGGCTGAGAATAAGTGAAATCTACCTTTAAACTTGCAAAAGCATCAGGTACCTCTTCTTTATTGATGGAGAATTAAGTGGTTTTCCCTTCACTGAGTTACCCAATTACAAAGTCATTTTCATTTATGAGTGCCAATGAAATGCATTCATTTAGGACCTCACCAATGCCTTCTGGCTACACACACTAATTTTCATTGTCCTTTTTTATTGGTCTTATTCTTCCTTGATCATTCCTTTGCTCTCACTGTGCTTCCAAAATGCCTTTGAGTTTGTGGTAATTCTGCCTGCCAGTGACATTTCATGACACCTCTTGGTCTTCCTAATTTCCTTTTTAATGTGTATCCCCACATTTTTATACTCCTGATAGGCATCCCTGGTCCTTAGTTCTCTGTACATGATATTTGCTTTGTTTTTCCTCTTTATCCAACATGTAGCATACCTTGACAATCCAGTGTTCCTTGTATTTGGCATCCTGGGCAACAACATCTTCGAGGGTCATTATGGGCCCAACGTATTGATGCAATCACGAAGAAGGCACAACAATGTCTGTAATTCATTAGAAGTCTGAGTAGATTTAGTATATCACTAAAGACTAACATATTTCTTCCGAAGTACCATGGAGAGCATTCTGACTGGCTGCATCACTGCCTGGTTTGGAGGCTCCAATGCACAGGATCAAAACCGACTGTAGAGGTTGTCAATTCAGACAGCTGCATTACATCCACAAGCCTCTTATAATCAAAGACATCTTCAAAAGGTGATGCCTCAAGAATGCGACATTCATCATAATGACCCCTCACCACCCAGGACAGTAGAGTGGGAAAATTATCGGAAGGTATCCTAAGAGACCAGATATGAGCATTTGGAAAGACAGGCATTGATGAGGGATAGTCAGCATGGCTTTGGTTGTAGTAGATCATGTCTGACTAATCTTATACATTTTTTAAGGATGTCACTAGGCAAATTGTTTGAAGGCAAGGCAGTGGATAATATCTACATGGCCGCATGGGAGGTTGGTCAAGAAGGGTCAATTGCTCGGCATTCAAGATGAGGTAATAAATTGATTTAGACGTTGCCTTTTCAGGAGAAGCCAGAGACTGGTAGCAGATGGTTGCCTCTCTGACTGGAGGCCTGTGACTAGTGGAGAGCCGCAGGGATCGGTGCTGGGTCCATTGTTGTTTATCACCTGTATCAATGATCTGGATGAAAGTGTGGTTAATTGGATCAGCAACTTTGCAAATGATACCAAGATTGGGGGTGTAGTGGACAGCAGGATCTGAACCAACTGGAAAATTGGGCTGAAAAATAGCAGATGGAATTTATTGCAGACAAGTGTGAGGTGTTGCACTTAGGGAGGACCAGCCAGGGTAGGTTTTCTGCAATAAGTGGTAGGGCACTGAGGAGTACGATAGAACAAAGGCATCTGTGAATACAGGTCCATAATTTATTGAAAATTGTGTCACAGGTGGATAGGGTCATTAAAAAAGCTTTTGGCACATTGGTATTCATAGATCAAGGTACTGAGTACAAGGGTTGGGATATTATGTTAAAGGCTTAATTTGGAGTACTGTGTACAGTTTTGGTCATCTATCAACATAAAAGATGAAAATAAGGTGAAAGAAAACAGTGAATATTAACAAGGACATTGCAGGACTGGAGGGCCTGAGTTATAAGGAAAGACTGAATAAATTAGAACTTTATTCCCTAGAACATAAATAATTGAGGGATGATTTGATAGAGATATATAAAATTATGAGGGGTATAGATAGAGTAAAAGTAAACAAGCATTTTCCACTGAGGTTGGGTAGGGCTACAACTAGAGGTCATGCGTTAAGATGAAATGGGAACATGAGGAGAAACTTGTTCACCAAGATGGTGGTGAGAGTGTGGAATGTGCTGCCAGTGCAAGTAGTTGATGTGATTCAGATTTCAACATTTGAGAGGAGTTTGGATAGGTACATGGATGCGAGGGCTGTGGTCTAGGTGCGGGTTTCTGGGTTTAGGCAGTTTAAATGGTTTAGCAGGGACTGGATGGGTCAAGGGACATGCTACTATGCAGTAGTTTTCTATGGCTCTGCAACACACCATCTTAACATTACTGTAATCAGCGAGCAGTTACTATTACTCTCATCAGAGAGATCTACCATTACTCTCATCAGGGAGAGTTACTATTACTCTCATCAGAGAGAGTTACCATTACTCTCATCAGAGAGAGTTACCATTACTCTCATCATGGAGAGTTACCATTACTCTCATCAGGGAGAGTTAACATTACTATCATCAGGGAGAGTTACCATTACTGTCATCAGGGAGAGTTATCATTACTATCATCAGGGAGAGTTACCATTACTCTCATCAGGGAGAGTTACCGTTACTATCATCAAGGAGAGATACCATTGCTATCATGAGGGAGAGTAACTATTACTCTCATCAGGGAGAGTTACCATTACTATTATCAGGGAGGGTTACCATTACTGTCATCAGGGAGAGTTATCATTACTATCATCAGTGAGAGTTACCATTACTATCATCAAGAAATGGTTACCATTACTAGCATCAGACAGAGTTACCAGTACTCTCATCAGGGAGAGTTACCATTACTATTATCAGGTAGAGTTACCATTACTATCATCAGGGAAAGTTACCATTACTGTCATCAGGGAGAGTTATCATTACTATCATCAGGGAGAGTTACCATTACTCTCATCAGGGAGAGTTACCGTTACTATCATCAAGGAGAGATACCATTGCTATCATGAGGGAGAGTAACTATTACTCTCATCAGGGAGAGTTACCATTACTATTATCAGGGAGAGTTATCATTACTGTCATCAGGGAGATTTACCATTACTATCATCAGGGAACAGTTACCATTGCTATCATCAGGGAGAGTTATCATTACTATCATCAGGGAGAATTATAATTACTCTCATCAGGGAGAGTTACCATTACTCTCATCAGGGAGAGTTACCATTGCTATCATCAGGGACAGTTACCATTGCTATCATCAGGGAGAGTTACCATTGCTATCATCAAGGAGAGTTATTATTACAGCCATCAAGGAGATTTACCATTACTATCATCAGGGAGAGTTACTATTACTCTCATCAAGGAGAGTTATCATTACTATCATCAGGGAGATTTACCATTACTATCATCAGTGAGAGTTACTATTACTCTCATCAGAGAGAGTTACCATTGCTCTCATCAGGGAGAATTAACGTTGCTATCATCAGTGAGAGTTACCATTACTCTCATCAGGGAATGGTTATCATTACTAGCATCAGATAGAGTTACCATTACTCTCATTAGGGAGAGTTACCATTGCTCTCATCTGGGAGAGGTACCAATGCTATCATCAGAGTGAGTTAGGATTACTATCATCAGGGAGAATTACCATTGCTATGATCAGGGAGAGTTACCTTTATTCTCATCAGGGAATGGTTACCATTACAACATCAGAGAGAGTTACCATTACTCTCATCAGGGAGAGTTACCATTACTCTCATCAGGAGAGTTGCCACTGATCTCATCAGGGAGAGTTACCGTTGCTATCATCAGAGAGAATTGCCATTACTCTCAACAGGGAGAGTTACCATTACTCGCATCAGGGAGAGTTACCATTACTCTCATCAGAGAGAGTTACCATTTCTGTCATCAGGGAGATTTACCATTACTATCATCAGGGAGCAGTTACCATTGCTATCATCAGGGAGAGTTATCATTACTATCATCAGGGAGAGTTATAATTACTCTCATCAGGGAGAGTTACCATTACTCTCATCAGGGAGAGTTGCCATTACTCTCATCAGAGATATTTACCATTACTATCATCCGGGGTCAGTTACCATTACTCTCATCATGGAGTGTTACCATTACTATCATCAGGGAGAGTTACCATTACTACCATCAGGGAGAGTTACCCTTACTCTCATCAAGGAGAGTTATCCTTACAGTCATCAAGGAGATTTACCATTACTATCATCAGTGAGAGTTACCATTACTCTCATCAAGGAGAGTTATCATTACTATCATCAGGGAGAGTTACCATTGCTATCATCAGAAAGAGTTACCATTACTATCATCAGGGAGATTTAACATTACTATCATCAGGGAAAAGTTATCACTGCTGTCATTAGGCAGACTTACCATTATTATTATCAGGGAACAGTTATCATTCCTATCATCAGAGAATGGTTACCATTACTATCACCAGGTAGAGTTATCGTTACTATCATCAGGGAGTGTTACCATTACTCTAACCAGGGAATGGTTTCCATTACTAGCATCAGAGAGAGTTACCATTACTCTCATCAGGGAGTGTTACCATTACTCTCATCAGAGAGAGTTACCATTGCTCTCATCAGGGAGAAGTACCATTGCTATTATCAGACAGAGATACCATTACTATCATCAAGGAGAGTTATCATTACTGTCATCAGGGACATTTACCCTTACTATTATCAGGGAATGTTTACCATTGCTATCATCAGAAAGAGTTACCATTACTATCATCAGGGTGAGTTACAATTACTCTCATCAGTGAGAGCTGCCATTACTCTCATCGGAGAGAGTTACCATTTCTGTCATCAGGGAGATTTACCATTACTATCATCAGGGAACAATTACCATTACTAATATCAGGGAGAGTTATCATTACTGTCATCAGGGACAGTTATCATTGCTATCGTCAGGGAGAGTTACCATTACTCCCATCAGGGAGAGTTGCCAATACTCTCTTGGGATATTTACCATTACTGTCATCAGGGATCAGTTACCATTACTCTCATCAAGGAGAGTTTCTATTACTATCATCAGGGAGAGTTACCATTGCTATCATCAGAGAGAGTTACCCTTACTCTCATCAGGGAGAGTTATCCTTGCGGTCATAAGGGAGATTTACCATTACTAACAGCAGGGAGAGTTACCATTACTCTCATCAAGGAGAGTTATCATTACTTTCATCAGGGACAGTTACCATTGCTATCATCAGGGAGAGTTACCATTACTCTCATCAGGGAGAGTTATCCTTGCAGTCATAAGGGAGATTTACCATTACAACAGCAGGGAGAGTTACCATTACTCTCATCAAGGAGAGTTATCACTACTTTCATCAGGGACAGTTACCATTACTATCATCAGAGAGAGTTGCCATTACTATCATCAGGGAGAGTTATCATTACTGTCATCAGGGACAGTTTCCTTTACTATCATCATTGGATGGTTACCATTGTTATCATCAGAGATTTACTATTACTCTCATCAGGGAGAGTTACCATTCCTATCATCAGAAAGAGTTACCATTACTATCATCAGTGCGATTTACCATTACTATCATCAGGGAAATGTTATCATTGCTGTCATTAGGCAGACTTACCATTATTATTATCAGGGAACAGTTATCATTACTATCATCAGGGAACGGTTACCATTACTATCACCAGGCAGAGTTATCGTTACTATCATCAGGGAGTGTTACCATTACTCTAATCAAGGAATGGTTTCCATTACTAGCATCAGAGAGAGTTACCATTACTCTCATCAGAGAGAGTTTCCATTGCTCTCATCAGGGAGAAGTAACATTGCTATCATCAGAGAGAGATATCTCTACTCTCATCAGGGACTGGTTACCATTACTAGCATCAGAGTGTGTTACCATTATTCTCATCAGGGAGAGTTACCATTGCTATCATCAGAGAGAGTTACTATTACTCTCATCAGGGAGATTTACTATTACTATCATCAGGGAGAGTTGCCATTACTCTCATCAGTGAGATTTACCATTACTATCATCAGTGAGAGTTACCATTACTCTCATCAGAGAGAGTTACCATTGCTCTCATCAGGGAGAGTTTCCATTCCTATCATTAGTGAGAGTTACCATTACTCTCATCAGGGAATGGTTACCATTACTAGCATCAGATAGAGTTACCATTACTCTCATTAGGGAGAGTTACCATTACTCTCATCAGGGAGAGTTACCATTGCTATCATCAGAGAGAGTTACCATTGATATCATTAGGGAGAGATACCATTGCTATCATCAGGGAGAGTTTCCCTTTCTATCATCAGGGAGAGTTGCCATTGCAATCATTAGAGAGAGTTACCATTGCTATCATCAGGGACAGTTACCATTACTCTCATCAGGGAGAGTTACCATTGCTATCATCAGGGACAGTTACCATTGCTATCATCAGGGAGAGTTACCATTGCTATCATCAAGGAGAGTTATTATTACAGCCATCAAGGAGATTTACCATTACTATCATCAGGGAGAGTTACTATTACTCTCATCAAGGAGAGTTATCATTACTATCATCAGGGAGATTTACCATTACTATCATCAGTGAGAGTTACTATTACTCTCATCAGAGAGAGTTACCATTGCTCTCATCAGGGAGAATTAACATTGCTATCATCAGTGAGAGTTACCATTACTCTCATCAAGGAATGGTTATCATTACTAGCATCAGATAGAGTTACCATTACTCTCATTAGGGAGAGTTACCATTGCTCTCATCAGGGAGAGTGACCATTACTCTCATCAGGAGAGATGCCACTGCTCTCATCAGGGAGATTTACCATTACTATCATCAGGGAACAGTTACCATTACTATTATCAGGGAGAGTTATCATTACTGTAATCAGGGAGATTTACCATTACTATCATCAGGGAACAGTTACCTTTGCTATCATCAGGGAGAGTTATCATTACTATCATCAGGGAGAATTATAATTACTCTCATCAGGGAGAGTTACCATTACTCTCATCAGGGAGAGTTGCCATTACTCTCATCACGGATATTTACCATTACTATCATCCGGGGTCAGTTACCATTACTCTCATCATGGAGTGTTACCATTACTATCATCAGGGAGAGTTACCATTACTACAATCAGGGAGAGTTACCCTTACTCTCATCAAGGAGAGTTATCCTTACAGTCATCAAGGAGATTTACCATAACTATCATCAGGGAGAGTTACCATTACTCTCATCAAGGAGAGTTATCATTACTATCATCAGGGAGAGTTACCTTTGCTATCATCATAAAGATTTACCATTACTATCATCAGGGAGATTTAACATTACTATCATCAGGGTGAGTTACAATTACTCTCATCAGTGAGAGCTGCCATTACTCTCATCGGAGAGAGTTACCATTTCTGTCATCAGGGAGATTTACCATTACTATCATCAGGGAACAATTACCATTACTAATATCAGGGAGAGTTATCATTACTGTCATCAGGGACAGTTATCATTGCTATCGTCAGGGAGAGTTACCATTACTCCCATCAGGGAGAGTTGCCAATACTCTCTTGGGATATTTACCATTACTGTCATCAGGGATCAGTTACCATTACTCTCATCAAGGAGAGTTTCTATTACTATCATCAGGGAGAGTTACCATTGCTATCATCAGAGAGAGTTACCCTTACTCTCATCAGGGAGAGTTATCCTTGCGGTCATAAGGGAGATTTACCATTACTAACAGCAGGGAGAGTTACCATTACTCTCATCAAGGAGAGTTATCATTACTTTCATCAGGGACAGTTACCATTGCTATCATCAGGGAGAGTTACCATTACTCTCATCAGGGAGAGTTATCCTTGCAGTCATAAGGGAGATTTACCATTACAACAGCAGGGAGAGTTACCATTACTCTCATCAAGGAGAGTTATCACTACTTTCATCAGGGACAGTTACCATTACTATCATCAGAGAGAGTTGCCATTACTATCATCAGGGAGAGTTATCATTACTGTCATCAGGGACAGTTTCCTTTACTATCATCATTGGATGGTTACCATTGTTATCATCAGAGATTTACTATTACTCTCATCAGGGAGAGTTACCATTCCTATCATCAGAAAGAGTTACCATTACTATCATCAGTGCGATTTACCATTACTATCATCAGGGAAATGTTATCATTGCTGTCATTAGGCAGACTTACCATTATTATTATCAGGGAACAGTTATCATTACTATCATCAGGGAACGGTTACCATTACTATCACCAGGCAGAGTTATCGTTACTATCATCAGGGAGTGTTACCATTACTCTAATCAAGGAATGGTTTCCATTACTAGCATCAGAGAGAGTTACCATTACTCTCATCAGAGAGAGTTTCCATTGCTCTCATCAGGGAGAAGTAACATTGCTATCATCAGAGAGAGATATCTCTACTCTCATCAGGGACTGGTTACCATTACTAGCATCAGAGTGTGTTACCATTATTCTCATCAGGGAGAGTTACCATTGCTATCATCAGAGAGAGTTACTATTACTCTCATCAGGGAGATTTACTATTACTATCATCAGGGAGAGTTGCCATTACTCTCATCAGTGAGATTTACCATTACTATCATCAGTGAGAGTTACCATTACTCTCATCAGAGAGAGTTACCATTGCTCTCATCAGGGAGAGTTTCCATTCCTATCATTAGTGAGAGTTACCATTACTCTCATCAGGGAATGGTTACCATTACTAGCATCAGATAGAGTTACCATTACTCTCATTAGGGAGAGTTACCATTACTCTCATCAGGGAGAGTTACCATTGCTATCATCAGAGAGAGTTACCATTGATATCATTAGGGAGAGATACCATTGCTATCATCAGGGAGAGTTTCCCTTTCTATCATCAGGGAGAGTTGCCATTGCAATCATTAGAGAGAGTTACCATTGCTATCATCAGGGACAGTTACCATTACTCTCATCAGGGAGAGTTACCATTGCTATCATCAGGGACAGTTACCATTGCTATCATCAGGGAGAGTTACCATTGCTATCATCAAGGAGAGTTATTATTACAGCCATCAAGGAGATTTACCATTACTATCATCAGGGAGAGTTACTATTACTCTCATCAAGGAGAGTTATCATTACTATCATCAGGGAGATTTACCATTACTATCATCAGTGAGAGTTACTATTACTCTCATCAGAGAGAGTTACCATTGCTCTCATCAGGGAGAATTAACATTGCTATCATCAGTGAGAGTTACCATTACTCTCATCAAGGAATGGTTATCATTACTAGCATCAGATAGAGTTACCATTACTCTCATTAGGGAGAGTTACCATTGCTCTCATCAGGGAGAGTGACCATTACTCTCATCAGGAGAGATGCCACTGCTCTCATCAGGGAGATTTACCATTACTATCATCAGGGAACAGTTACCATTACTATTATCAGGGAGAGTTATCATTACTGTAATCAGGGAGATTTACCATTACTATCATCAGGGAACAGTTACCTTTGCTATCATCAGGGAGAGTTATCATTACTATCATCAGGGAGAATTATAATTACTCTCATCAGGGAGAGTTACCATTACTCTCATCAGGGAGAGTTGCCATTACTCTCATCACGGATATTTACCATTACTATCATCCGGGGTCAGTTACCATTACTCTCATCATGGAGTGTTACCATTACTATCATCAGGGAGAGTTACCATTACTACAATCAGGGAGAGTTACCCTTACTCTCATCAAGGAGAGTTATCCTTACAGTCATCAAGGAGATTTACCATAACTATCATCAGGGAGAGTTACCATTACTCTCATCAAGGAGAGTTATCATTACTATCATCAGGGAGAGTTACCTTTGCTATCATCATAAAGATTTACCATTACTATCATCAGGGAGATTTAACATTACTATCATCAGGGAAAAGTTATCACTGCTGTCATTAGGCAGACTTACCATTATTATTATCAGGGAACAGTTATCATTACTATCATCAGGGAATGGTTACCATTACTATCACCAGGTAGAGTTATCGTTACTATCATCAGGGAGTGTTACCATTACTCTAACCAGGGAATGGTTTCCATTACTAGCATCAGAGAGAGTTACCATTACTCTCATCAGGGAGAGTTACCATTACTCTCATCAGAGAGAGTTACCATTGCTCTCATCAGGGAGAAGTACCATTGCTATTCTCAGACAGAGATACCATTACTATCATCAGGGAGAGTTATCATTACTGTCATCAAGGACATTTACCCTTACTATTATCAGGGAATGTTTTTCCATTGCTATCATCAGAAAGAGTTACCATTACTATCATCAGGGTGAGTTACAATTACTCTCATCAGTGAGAGCTGCCATTACTCTCATCGGAGAGAGTTACCATTTCTGTCATCAGGGAGATTTACCATTACAATTATCAGGGAACAATTACCATTAATAATATCAGGGAGAGTTATCATTACTGCCATCAGGGACAGTTACCATTGCTATTGTCAGGGAGAGTTACCAATACTCTCTTGGGATATTTACCATTACTGTCATCAGGGATCAGTTACCATTACTCTCATCAAGGAGAGTTACTATTACTATCTTCAGGGAGAGTTACCATTGCTATCATCAGAGAGAGTTACCCTTACTCTCATCAGGGAGAGTTATTCTTGCAGTCATAAGGGAGATTTACCATTACTAACAGCAGGGACAGTTACCATTACTATCATCAGAGAGAGTTACCATTACTCTCATCAGAGAGAGTTACCATTGCTCTCATCAGGGAGAGTTTCCATTGCTATCATTAGCGAGAGTTACCATTAATCTCATCAGGGAATGGTTACCATTACTAGCATCAGATAGAGTTACCATTACTCTCATTAGGGAGAGTTACCATTACTCTCATCAGGGAGAGTTATCATTACTTTCATCAGGGACAGTTACCGTTGCTATCATCAGGGAGAGTTACCATTACTCTCATCAGGGAATGGTTACCATTACTATCATCAGAGAGAGTTGCCATTACTATCATCAGGGAGAGTTATCATTACTGTCATCAGGGACAGTTTCCTTTACTGTCATCATTGGGTGGTTACCATTGTTATCATCAGAGATTTACTATTACTCTCATCAGGGAGAGTTACCATTCCTATCATCAGAAAGAGTTACCATTACTATCATCAGTGCGATTTACCATTACTATCATCAGGGAAATGTTATCATTGCTGTCATTAGGCAGACTTACCATTATTATTATCAGGGAACAGTTATCATTACTATCATCTGGGAACGGTTACCATTACTATCACCAGGCAGAGTTATCGTTACTATCATCAGGGAGTGTTACCATTACTCTAATCAGGGAATGGTTTCCATTACTAGCATCAGAGAGAGTTACCATTACTCTCATCAGAGAGAGATTCCATTGCTCTCAACAGGGAGAAGTAACATTGCTATCATCAGAGAGAGTTATCAGTACTCTCATGAGGGACAGTTCCCCTTACTATTATCAGGGAATTTTTACAATTGCTATACTCAGAGAGAGTTACCATTGCTATCATCAGGGTGAGTTACAATTACATTCATCAGTGAGAGTTACCATTACTCTCATCAGAGAGAGTCACCATTTCTGTCATCAGGGAGATTTACCATTTCTATCATCAGGGAACAGTTACCATTACTATTATCAGGGAGAGTTATCATTACTGTCTTCAGGGACAGTTACCATTGCTATCATCAGGGAGAGGTACCATTACTCTCATCAGGGACTGGTTACTATTACTATCATCAGAGTGAGTTACCATTACTCTCATCAGGGAGAGTTACCATTACTCTCATCAGAGAGAGTTTCCATTGCTCTCATCAGGAAGAAGTAACATTGCTATCATCAGAGAGAGTTACCATTACTATCATCAGGGAAAAGTTACCATTACTATTATCAGGGAGAGTTATCATTACTGTCATCAGGGAGATTTACCATTACTATCATCAGGGAACAGTTACCATTGCTATCATCAGGGAGAGTTATCATTACCATCATCAGGGAGAATTATAATTACTCTCATCAGGGAGAGTTACCATTACTCTCATCAGGGAGAGTTACCATTGCTATCATCAGGGACAGTTACCATTGCTATCATCAGGGAGAGTTACCATTGCTATCATCAAGGAGAGTTATTATTACAGCCATCAAGGAGATTTACCATTACTATCATCAGGGAGAGTTACTATTACTCTCATCAAGGAGAGTTATCATTACTATCATCAGGGAGATTTACCATTACTATCATCAGTGAGAGTTACTATTACTCTCATCAGAGAGAGTTACCATTGCTCTCATCAGGGAGAATTAACGTTGCTATCATCAGTGAGAGTTACCATTACTCTCATCAGGGAATGGTTATCATTACTAGCATCAGATAGAGTTACCATTACTCTCATTAGGGAGAGTTACCATTGCTATCATCAGGGAGAGTTATCATTACTATCATCAGGGAAAATTATAATTACTCTCATCAGGGAGAGTTACCATTACTCTCATCAGGGACAGTTGCCATTACTCTCATCACGGATATTTACCATTACTATCATCCGGGGTCAGTTACCATTACTCTCATCATGGAGTGTTACCATTACTATCATCAGGGAGAGTTACCATTACTACCATCAGGGAGAGTTACCCTTACTCTCATTAAGGAGAGTAATCCTTACAGTCATCAAGGAGATTTAACATTACTATCATCAGGGAGAGTTACCATTACTCTCATCAAGGAGAGTTATCATTACTATCATCAGGGAGATTTACCTTTGCTATCATCAGAAAGAGTTACCATTACTATCATCACGGAGATTTAACATTACTATCATCAGGGAAAAGTTATCACTGCTGTCATTAGGCAGACTTACCATTATTATTATCAGGGAACAGTTATCATTACTATCATCAGGGAATGGTTACCTTTACTGTCACCAGGTAGAGTTATCGTTACTATCATCAGGGAGTGTTACCATTACTCTAACCAGGGAATGTTTTCCATTACTAGCATCAGAGAGAGTTACCATTACTCTCATCAGGGAGAGTTACCATTACTCTCATCAGAGAGAGTTACCATTGCTATCATCAGACAGAGTTACCATTACTATCATCAGGGAGAGTTATCATTACTGTCATCAGGGACATTTACTCTTACTATTATCAGGGAATGTTTACCATTGCTATCATCAGAAAGAGTTACCATTACTATCATCAGGGTGAGTTACAGTTACTCTCATCAGTGAGACCTGCCATTACTCTCATCGGAGAGAGTTACCATTTCTGTCATCAGGGAGATTTACCATTACTATCATCAGGGAACAATTACCATTACTAATATCAGGGAGAGTTATCATTACTGTCATCAGGGACAGTTACCATTGCTATCGTCAGGGAGAGTTACCATTCCTCCCATCAGGGAGAGTTGCCAATACTATCTTGGGATATTTACCATTACTCTCATCAGGGATCAGTTACCATTACTCTCATCAAAGAGAGTTACTATTACTATCATCAGAGAGAGTTACCATTGCTATCATCAGAGAGAGTTACCCTTACTCTCATCAGGTAGAGTTATCCTTGCAGTCATAAGGGAGATTTACCATTACTAACAGCAGGGAGAGTTACCATTACTCTCATCAAGGAGAGTTATCATTACTTTCATCAGGGACAGTTGCCATTGCTATCATCAGGGAGAGTTACCATTACTCTCATCAGGGAATGGTTACCATTACTATCATCAGGGAGATTTACCATTACTATCATCAGGGAAAGGTTATCATTGCTGTCATTAGGCAGATTTACTATTATTATTATCAGTGAACTGTTATCATTACTATCATCAGGGAACGGTTACCATTACTATCACCAGGCAGAGTTATCGTTACTATCATCAGAGAGTGTTACCATTACTCTTATCAGGGAATGGTTTCCATTGCTAGCATCAGAGAGAGTTTCCATTGCTCTCATCAGGAAGAAGTAACATTGCTATCATCAGAGAGAGTTACCATTACTATCATAAGAGAGAGTTATCACTACTGTCATCAGGGACAGTTACCCTTACTATTATCAGGGAATTTTTACAATTGCTATGACCAGAGAGAGTTACCATTACTCTCATCAGAGAGAGTTACCATTGCTCTCATCAGGGAGAATTACCATTGCTATCATCAGGGAGAGTTACCATTATTCTCTTCAGGGAATTGTTACCATTACAACATCAGAGAGATTTACCATTACTCTCATCAGGGAGAGTTACCATTACTCTCATCAGAGAGAATTACCACTGCTCTCATCAGGGAGAGTTACCGTTGCTATCATCAGAGAGAATTACCATTACTCTCATCAGGGAGAATTACCATTACTCGCATCAGGGAGAGTTACCATTACTCTCATCAGAGAGAGTTACCATTTTTGTCATCATGGAGATTTGCCATTACTATCATCAGGGAACAGTTACATTTACTATTATCAGGGAGAGTTATCGTTACTGTCATCAGCGAGATTTACCATTACTATCATCAGGGAGATTTAACATTACTATCATCAGGGAGAGTTAGCATTACTATCATCAGGGAGATTTACCATTACTATCATCAGTGAGAGTTACTATTACTCTCATCAGAGAGAGTTACAGTTGCTCTCATCAGGGAGTGTTAACGTTGCTATCATCAGTGAGAGTTACCATTGCTCTCATCAGGGAATGGTTACCATTACTAGCATCAGATAGTTTTACCATTACTCTCATCAGGGAGAGTTACCATTACTCGCATCAGCCAGAGTTACCATTACTCTCATCAGAGAGAGTTACCATTTCTGTCATAAGGGAGATTTAGCATTACTATCAACAGGGAGAGTTATCATTACTGTCATCAGGGACAGTTACCCTTACTATTATCAGGGAATATTTACCATTGCTATCATCAGAGAGTGTTACAATTACTATCGTCAGGGTGAATTACAATTACTCTCATCAGTGAGAGTTACCATTACTCTCATCAGGGAATATTTACAATTACTAGCATCAGAGAGAGTTACCATTACTATCATTAGGGATAGTTACCATTACTCTCATCAGGGA
The DNA here is from genome assembly GCF_030028105.1 of Mobula birostris. Taxonomy (NCBI): domain Eukaryota; kingdom Metazoa; phylum Chordata; class Chondrichthyes; order Myliobatiformes; family Myliobatidae; genus Mobula; species Mobula birostris. Next base: position 91,657,807 of record NC_092376.1, read on the forward strand.
GAGTTAGCATTGCAATCATCATGGAGAGTTACACTTACTATCATCAGGGAGAGTTATCCTTACAGTCATTATGGAGATTTACCATTACTATCATCAGGCAGAGTTACCATTACTCTCATCATGGAGAGTTATCATTACTATCCTCAGGGACAGTTGCCAATCCTATCATCAGGGAGAGTTACCATTACTGTCGTCAGGGAATGGTTTCCATTGCCCTCATCAGAGAGAGTTACCATTGCTCTCATCAGGGAGAAGTACCATTGCTATCATCAGAAAAAGTTACCATTACTATCATCTGGGAGATTTAACATTACTATCACCAGGTAGAGTTATCGTTACTATCATCAGGGAGTGTTACCATTACTTTAACCAGGGAATGGTTTCCATTACTAGCATCAGAGAGAGTTACCATTACTCTCATCAGGGAGAGTTACCATTACTCTCATCAGAGAGAGTTACCATTGCTATCATCAAACAGAGTTACCATTACTATCATCAGGGAGAGTTATCATTACTGTCAACAGGGACATTTACCCTTACTATTATCAGGGAATGTTTACCATTGCTATCATCAGAAAGCGTTACCATTCCTATCATCAGGGTGAGTTAAAATTACTCTCATCAGTGAGAGCTGCCATTACTCTCACCGGAGAGAGTTACCATTTCTGTCATCAGGGAGATTTACCTTTACTATCATCAGGGAACAATTACCATTACTAATATCAGGGAGAATTATCATTACTGTCATCTGTGACAGTTACCATTGCTATCGTCAGGGAGAGTTACCATTACTCACATCAGGGAATGTTTTCAATTACTAGCATCAGAGAGTGTTACCATTACTCTCATCAGGGAGAGTTACCATTGCAATCATTAGAGAGAGTTACCATTGCAATCATCAGGGAGAGTTACCATTGCTATCATCAGGGAGAGTTACCATTGCAATCATCAGGGAGAGTTATCGTTACAGTCATCAAGGAGATTTACCATTACTAATATCAGGGAGAGTTACTATTACTCTCATCAAGGAGAGATACCATTGCTATCATCAGGGAGAGTTTCCCTTACTATCATCAGAGAGAGTTACCATTACGCTCATCAGATAGAGTTACCATTACTCACTTTAGGGAGAGTTACCATTGCTATCATCAGAGAGAGTTACTATTACTCTCATCAGGGAGAGTTACCATTGCTGTCATCAGGGAGAGTTATTATTACTATCATCAGGAAGAAGTAACATTGGTATCATCAGAGAGAGTTACCCTTACTCTCATCAGGGAGAGTTATCCTTGCAGTCATACGGGAGATTTACCATTACTAACAGCAGGGAGAGTTACCATTACTCTCATCAAGGAGAGTTATCATTACTTTCATCAGGGACAGTTACCATTGCTATCATCAGGGAGAGTTACCATTACTCTCATCAGGGAATGGTTACCATTACTATCATCAGAGAGAGTTGCCATTACTATCATCAGGGAGAGTTATCATTACTGTCATCAGGGACAGTTTCCTTTACTATCATCATTGGATGGTTACCATTGTTATCATCAGAGATTTCCTATTACTCTCATCAGTGCAATTTACCATTACTATCATCAGGGAAATGTTATCATTGCTGTCATTAGGCAGACTTACCATTATTATTATCAGGGAACAGTTATCATTACTATCATCAGGGAACGGTTACCATTACTATCACCAGGCAGAGTTATCGTTACTATCATCAAGGAGTGTTACCATTACTCTAATCAGGGAATGGTTTCCATTACTAGCATCAGAGAGTGTTACCATTACTCTCTTCAGGGGGAGTTACCATTACTCTCATCAGAGAGAGTTACCATTGCTATCATCAGACAGAGTTACCATTACTATCATCAGGGAGAGTTATCATTACTGTCATCAGGGACATTTACCCTTACTATTATCAGGGAATGTTTACCATTGCTATCATCAGAAAGAGTTACCATTACTATCATCAGGGTGAGTTACAATTACTCTCATCAGTGAGAGCTGCCATTACTCTCATCGGAGAGAGTTACCATTTCTGTCATCAGGAGATTTACCATTACTATCATCAGGGAACAATTACCATTACTAATATCAGGGAGAGTTATCATTACTGTCATCAGGGACAGTTACCATTGCTATCGTCAGGGAGAGTTACCATTACTCCCATCAGGGAGAGTTACCAATACTATCTTGGGATATTTACCATTACTGTCATCAGGGATCCGTTACCATTACTCTCATCAAGGAGAGTTACTATTACTAGCATCAGCGAGAGTTGCCATTGCTATCATCAGGCAGAGTTACCATTACTCTCATCAGGGAATGGTTACCATTACATCAGGGAGATTTACCATTACTATCATAAGGGAAAGGTTATCATTGCTGTCATTAGGCAGACTTACCATTATTATTATCAGTGAACTGTTATCATTACTATCATCAAGGAACGGTTACCATTACTATCAACAGGCAGAGTTATCGTTGCTATCATCAGGGAGTGTTACCATTACTCTAATCAGGGAATGATTTCCATTAGTAGCATCAGAGAGAGTTACCATTACTCTCATCAGAGAGAGTTTCCATTGCTCTCATCAGGGAGAAGTAACATTGCTATCATCAGAGAGAGTTATCACTACTCTCATCAGGGACAGTTACCCTTACTATTATCAGGGAATTTTTACAATTGCTATAATCAGAGAGAGTTACCATTGCTATCATCAGGGTGAGTTACAATTACATTCATCAGTGAGAGTTAGCATTACGTTCATCAGAGAGAGTCACCATTTCTGTCATCAGGGAGATGTACTATTACTATCATCAGGGAACAGTTACCATTACTATTATCAGGGAGAGTTATCATTACTCTCATCAGGGAGAGTTACCATTGCTATCATCAGAGAGAGTTACTATTACTCTCATCAGGGAGATTTACCATTACTATCATCAGTGAGAGTTACCATTACTCTCATCAGAGAGAGTTACCATTGCTCTCATCAGGGAGAGTTTCCATTGCTATCATTAGTGAGAGTTACCATTACTCTCATCAGGGAATGGTTACCATTACTAGCATCAGAGAGACTTACCATTACTCTCATCAGGGAGAGTTACCATTGCTATCATCAGAGAGAGATACCATTGATATCATTAGGGAGAGATACCATTGCTATCATCAGGGAGAGTTTCCCTTTCTATCATCAGGGAGAGTTGCCATTGCAATCATCAGAGAGAGTTACCATTACTATCATCAGGGAGAGTTACTATTACTCTCATCAAGGAGAGTTATCATTACTATCATCAGGGAGATTTACCATTACTATCATCAGTGAGAGTTACTATTACTCTCATCAGAGAGAGTTACCATTGCTCTCATCAGGGAGAGTTAACGTTGCTATCATCAGTGAGAGTTACCATTACTCTCATCAGGGAATGGTTAACATTACTAGCATCAGATAGAGTTACCATTACTCTCATTAGGGAGAGTTACCATTGCTCTCATCAGGGAGAGTTACCATTGCTATCATCAGAGTGAGTTAGGATTACTATCATCAGGGAGAATTACCATTGCTATGATCAGGGAGAGTTACATTTATTCTCATCAGGGAATGGTTACCATTACAACATCAGAGAGAGTTACCATTACTCTCATCAGGGAGAGTAACCATTACTCTCATCAGGAGAGTTGCCACTGCTCTCATCAGGGAGAGCTACCGTTGCTATCATCAGGGAGAGTTACCATTACTCTCACCAGGGAGAGTTACCATTACTCGCATCAGGGAGGGTTAACATTACTCTCATCAGAGAGAGTTACCATTTCTGTCATCAGGGAGATTTACCATTACTATCATCAGGGAACAGTTACCTTTACTATTATTAGGGAGAGTTATCATTACTGTCATCAGGGTAGATTTACCATTACTATCATCAGGGAACAGTTACCATTGCTATCATCAGGGAGAGTTATCATTACTATCATCAGGGAGAATTATAATTACTCTCATCAGGGAGAGTTACCATTACTACCATCAGGGAGAGTTGCCATTACTCTCATCAGGGAGATTTACCATTACTATCATCAGTGAGAGTTACCATTACTCTCATCAGAGAGAGTTACCATTGCTCTCATCAGGGAGAATTACCACTGCTATCATCAGGTAGAGTTACCATTATTCTCATCAGGGAATGGTTACCATTACAACATCAGAGAGATTTCCCATTACTCTCATCAGGGAGAGTTACCATTACTCTCATCAGAGAGAATTACCACTGCTCTCATCAGGGAGAGTTACCGTTGCTATCATCAGAGAGAATTACCATTACTCTCATCAGGGAGAATTACCATTACTCGCATCAGGGAGAGTTACCATTACTCTCATCAGAGAGAGTTACCATTTTTGTCATCATGGAGATTTGCCATTACTATCATCAGGGAACAGTTACCTTTACTATAATCAGGGAGAGTTATCATTACTGTCATCAGGGAGATTTACCATTACTATCATCAGGGAGCAGTTACCATTGCTATCATCAAGGAAAGTTAGCATTACTATCATCAGGGAGATTTACCATTACTATCATCAGTGAGAGTTACTATTACTCTCATCAGAGAGAGTTACAGTTGCTCTCATCAGGGAAAGTTAACGTTGCTATCATGTGTGAGAGTTACCATTGCTCTCATCAGGGAATGGTTACCATTACTAGCATCAGATAGTTTTACCATTACTCTCATCAGGGAGAGTTAACATTACTCGTATCAGGCAGAGTTCCCATTACTCTCATCAGAGAGAGTTACCATTTCTGTCATAAGGGAGATTTAACATTACTATCAACAGGGAGAGTTATCATTACCGTCATCAGGGACAGTTACCCTTACTGTTATCAGGGAATATTTACCATTGCTATCATCAGAGAGTGTTACAATTACTATCGTCAGGGTGAGTTACAATTACTCTCATCAGTGAGAGTTACCATTACTCTCATCAGGGAATATTTACAATTACTAGTATCAGAGAGAGTTACCATTACTATCATTAGGGATAGTTACCATTACTCTCATCAGGGAGAGTTACCATTGCAATCATCAGGGAGAGTTACCATTGCTATCATTTGGGAGAGTTATGATTACAGCCATCAAGGAGATTTACCATTACTATCATCAGGGAGAATTACTATTACTCTCATCAAAGAGAGTTATCATTACTATCATCAGAGAGATTTACCATTACCATCATCAGTGAGAGTTACCATTGCCCTCATCAGGGAGAGTTACACTTACTATCATCAGGGAGAGTTATCCTTACAGTCACTATGGAGATTTACCATTACTATCATCAGGGAGAGTTACCAATGCTATCATCAGGGAGAGTTACCATTACTGTCGTCAGGGAATGGTTTCCATTACTAGCATCAGAGAGAGTTACCATTACTCTCATCAGGGAACGTTACCATTACCCTCATCAGAGAGAGTTACCATTGCTCTCATCAGGGAGAAGTACCATTGCTATCATCAGAGAGAGTTACCATTACTATCATCTGGGAGATTTAACATTATTATTATCAGGGAACAGTTATCATTACTATCATCAGGGAATGGTTACCATTACTATCACCAGGTAGAGTTATCGTTACTATCATCAGGGAGTGTTACCATTACTCTAACCAGGGAATGGTTTCCATTACTAGCATCTGAGAGAGTTACCATTACTCTCATCAGGGAGAGTTACCATTACTCTCATCAGAGAGAGTTACTATTGCTATCATCAGACAGTGTTACCATTACTAACATTAGAGAGAGTTACCATTTTTGTCATCATGGAGATTTGCCATTACTATCATCAGGGAACAGTTACCTTTACTATAATCAGGGAGAGTTATCATTACTGTCATCAGGGAGATTTACCATTACTATCATCAGGGAGCAGTTACCATTGCTATCATCAAGGAAAGTTAGCATTACTATCATCAGGGAGATTTACCATTACTATCATCAGTGAGAGTTACTATTACTCTCATCAGAGAGAGTTACAGTTGCTCTCATCAGGGAAAGTTAACGTTGCTATCATGTGTGAGAGTTACCATTGCTCTCATCAGGGAATGGTTACCATTACTAGCATCAGATAGTTTTACCATTACTCTCATCAGGGAGAGTTAACATTACTCGCATCAGGCAGAGTTCCCATTACTCTCATCAGAGAGAGTTACCATTTCTGTCATAAGGGAGATTTAACATTACTATCAACAGGGAGAGTTATCATTACCGTCATCAGGGACAGTTACCCTTACTGTTATCAGGGAATATTTACCATTGCTATCATCAGAGAGTGTTACAATTACTATCGTCAGGGTGAGTTACAATTACTCTCATCAGTGAGAGTTACCATTACTCTCATCAGGGAATATTTACAATTACTAGTATCAGAGAGAGTTACCATTACTATCATTAGGGATAGTTACCATTACTCTCATCAGGGAGAGTTACCATTGCAATCATCAGGGAGAGTTACCATTGCTATCATCAGGGAGAGTTATGATTACAGCCATCAAGGAGATTTACCATTACTATCATCAGGGAGAATTACTATTACTCTCATCAAAGAGAGTTATCATTACTATCATCAGAGAGAGTTACCATTGCTCTCATCAGGGAGAGTTACACTTACTATCATCAGGGAGAGTTATCCTTACAGTCACTATGGAGATTTACCATTACTATCATCAGGGAGAGTTACCAATGCTATCATCAGGGAGAGTTACCATTACTGTCGTCAGGGAATACTTTCCATTACTAGCATCAGAGAGAGTTACCATTACTCTCATCAGGGAACGTTACCATTACCCTCATCAGAGAGAGTTACCATTGCTTTCATCAGGGAGAAGTACCATTGCTATCATCAGAGAGAGTTACCATTACTATCATCTGGGAGATTTAACATTATTATTATCAGGGAACAGTTATCATTACTATCATCAGGGAATGGTTACCATTACTATCACCAGGTAGAGTTATCGTTACTATCATCAGGGAGTGTTACCATTACTCTAACCAGGGATTGGTTTCCATTACTAGCATCTGAGAGAGTTACCATTACTCTCATCAGGGAGAGTTACCATTACTCTCATCAGAGAGAGTTACTATTGCTATCATCAGACAGTGTTACCATTACTATCATCAGGGAGAGTTATCGTTTCTATCATCAGAGAGTGTTACCATTACTCTTATAAGGGAATGCTTTCCATTACTAGCATCAGAGAGAATTACCATTACTCTCATCAGGGAGAGTTTCCGTTGCTCTCATCAGGAAGAAGTAACATTGCTATCATCAGAGAGAGTTACCATTACTATCATCAGAGAGAGTTATCACTACTGTCATCAGGGACAGTTACCTTTACTATTATCAGGGAATTTTTACAATTGCTATGATCAGAGAGAGTTACCATTGCTATCATCAGGGTGAATTACAATTACTCTCATCAGTGAGAGTTACCATCACTCTCATCAGAGAGAGTCACCATTTCTGTCATCAGAGAGATTTACAATTACTATCATCAGGGTACAGTTACCATTACTATTATCAGCGAGAGTTATCATTACTGTCATCAGGGGCAGTTACCATTGCTATCATCAGAGAAAGTTACCATTACTCTCATCAGGGAGAGTTACCGTTGCTATCATCAGAGAGAATTGCCATTACTCTCACCAGGGAGAGTTACCATTACTCGCATCAGGGAGGGTTAACATTACTCTCATCAGAGAGAGTTACCATTTCTGTCATCAGGGAGATTTACCATTACTATCATCAGGGAACAGTTACCTTTACTATTATTAGGGAGAGTTATCATTACTGTCATCAGGGTAGATTTACCATTACTATCATCAGGGAACAGTTACCATTGCTATCATCAGGGTGAGTTATCATTACTATCATCAGGGAGAATTATAATTACTCTCATCAGGGAGAGTTACCATTACTACCATCAGGGAGAGTTGCCATTACTCTCATCAGGGAGATTTACCATTACTATCATCAGTGAGAGTTACCATTACTCTCATCAGAGAGAGTTACCATTGCTCTCATCAGGGAGAATTACCACTGCTATCATCAGGCAGAGTTACCATTATTCTCATCAGGGAATGGTTACCATTACAACATCAGAGAGATTTCCCATTACTCTCATCAGGGAGAGTTACCATTACTCTCATCAGAGAGAATTACCACTGCTCTCATCAGGGAGAGTTACCGTTGCTATCATCAGAGAGAATTACCATTACTCTCATCAGGGAGAATTACCATTACTCGCATCAGGGAGAGTTACCATTACTCTCATCAGAGAGAGTTACCATTTTTGTCATCATGGAGATTTGCCATTACTATCATCAGGGAACAGTTACCTTTACTATAATCAGGGAGAGTTATCATTACTGTCATCAGGGAGATTTACCATTACTATCATCAGGGAGCAGTTACCATTGCTATCATCAAGGAAAGTTAGCATTACTATCATCAGGGAGATTTACCATTACTATCATCAGTGAGAGTTACTATTACTCTCATCAGAGAGAGTTACAGTTGCTCTCATCAGGGAAAGTTAACGTTGCGATCATGTGTGAGAGTTACCATTGCTCTCATCAGGGAATGGTTACCATTACTAGCATCAGATAGTTGTACCATTACTCTCATCAGGGAGAGTTAACATTACTCGCATCAGGCAGAGTTCCCATTACTCTCATCAGAGAGAGTTACCATTTCTGTCATAAGGGAGATTTAACATTACTATCAACAGGGAGAGTTATCATTACCGTCATCAGGGACAGTTACCCTTACTGTTATCAGGGAATATTTACCATTGCTATCATCAGAGAGTGTTACAATTACTATCGTCAGGGTGAGTTACAATTACTCTCATCAGTGAGAGTTACCATTACTCTCATCAGGGAATATTTACAATTACTAGTATCAGAGAGAGTTACCATTAGTATCATTAGGGATAGTTACCATTACTCTCATCAGGGAGAGTTACCATTGCAATCATCAGGTAGAGTTACCATTGCTATCATCAGGGAGAGTTATGATTACAGCCATCAAGGAGATTTACCATTACTATCATCAGGGAGAATTACTATTACTCTCATCAAAGAGAGTTATCATTACTATCATCAGAGAGATTTACCATTACCATCATCAGTGAGAGTTACCATTACTCTCATCAGAGAGAGTTACCATTACTCTCATCAGGGAACGTTACCCTTACCCTCATCAGAGAGAGTTACCATTGCTCTCATCAGGGAGAAGTACCATTGCTATCATCAGAGAGAGTTACCATTACTATCATCTGGGAGATTTAACATTATTATTATCAGGGAACAGTTATCATTACTATCATCAGGGAATGGTTACCATTACTATCACCAGGTAGAGTTATCGTTACTATCATCAGGGAGTGTTACCATTACTCTAACCAGGGAATGGTTTCCATTACTAGCATCTGAGAGAGTTACCATTACTCTCATCAGGGAGAGTTACCATTACTCTCATCAGAGAGAGTTACTATTGCTATCATCAGACAGTGTTACCATTACTATCATTAGGGAGAGTTATCATTACTGTCATCAGGGACATTTACCCTTACTATTATCAGGGAATGTTTACCATTGCTATCATCAGAAAGAGTTACCATTACTATCATCAGGGTGAGTTACAATTACTCTCATCAGTGAGAGCAGCCATTATTCTCATCGTAGAGAGTTACCATTTCTGTCATCAGGGAAATTGACCATTACTATCATCAGGGAACAATTACCATTACTAATATCAGGGAGAGTTATCATTCCTGTCATCAGGGACAGTTACCATTGCTATCGTCAGGGAGAGTTACCATTACTCCCATCAGGGAGAGTTACCAATACTCTCTTGGGATATTTACCATTACTGTCATCAGGGATCAGTTACCATTACTCTCATCAAAGAGAGTTACTATTACTATCATCAGGGAGAGTTACCATTGCTATCATCAGAGAGAGTTACCCTTACTCTCATCAGGGAGAGTTATCCTTGCTATCATAAGGGAGATTTACCATTACTAACAGCAGGGAGAGTTACCAATACTCTCATCAAGGAGAGTTATCATTACTTTCATCAGGGACAGTTACCATTGCTATCATCAGGCAGAGTTACCATTACTCTCATCAGGGAATGGTTACCCTTACTATCATCAGGGAGATTTACCATTACTATCATCAGGGAAAGGTTATCATTGCTGTCATTAGGCAGACTTACCATTATTATTATCAGTGATCTTTTATCATTACCAGCATCATGCAACGGTTACCATTACTATCACCAGGCAGAGTTATCGTTTCTATCATCAGAGAGTGTTACCATTACTCTTATAAGGGAATGCTTTCCATTACTAGCATCAGAGAGAGTTACCATTACTCTCATCAGGGAGAGTTACCATTACTCTCATCAGAGAGAGTTTCCGTTGCTCTCATCAGGAAGAAGTAACATTGCTATCATCAGAGAGAGTTACCATTACTATCATCAGAGAGAGTTATCACTACTGTCATCAGGGACAGTTACCTTTACTATTATCAGGGAATTTTTACAATTGCTATGATCAGAGAGAGTTACCATTGCTATCATCAGGGTGAATTACAATTACTCTCATCAGTGAGAGTTACCATCACTCTCATCAGAGAGAGTCACCATTTCTGTCATCAGAGAGATTTACAATTACTATCATCAGGGTACAGTTACCATTACTATTATCAGCGAGAGTTATCATTACTGTCATCAGGGACAGTTACCATTGCTATCATCAGAGAAAGTTACCATTACTCTCATCAGGGAGAGTTACCGTTGCTATCATCAGAGAGAATTGCCATTACTCTCACCAGGGAGAGTTACCATTACTCGCATCAGGGAGGGTTAACATTACTCTCATCAGAGAGAGTTACTATTTCTGTCATCAGGGAGATTTACCATTACTATCATCAGGGACCAGTTACCTTTACTATTATTAGGGAGAGTTATCATTACTGTCATCAGGGTAGATTTACCATTACTATCATCAGGGAACAGTTACCATTGCTATCATCAGGGTGAGTTATCATTACTATCATCAGGGAGAGTTACCATTACTCTCATCACTAAGAGTTACCATTGCTATCATCAGAGAGAGTTACCATTGATATCATTAGGGAGAGATACCATTGCTATCATCAGTGAGAGTTACCATTGCTATCATCAGGGAGAGTTACCATTGCTATCATCAAGGAGAGTTATCATTACAGCCATCAAGGAGATTTACCATTACTATAATCAGGGAGAGTTACTATTACTCTCATCAAGGAGAGTTATCATTACTATCATCAGGGAGATTTACCATTACAATCATCAGTGAGAGTTACTATTACTCTCATCAGAGAGAGTTACCATTGCTCTCATCAGGGAGAGTTAACATTGCTATCATCAGTGAGAGTTACCATTACTCTCATCAGAGAGAGTCACCATTTCTGTCATCAGAGATATTTACCATTACTATCATCAGGGAACAGTTACCATTACTATCATCAGGGAGAGTTATCATTACTATCATCAGGGAGAGTTATAATTACTCTCATCAGGGAGAGTTACAATTACTCTCATCAGGGAGAGTTGCCATTACTCTCATCAGGGATATTTACCATTACTATCATCCGGGGTCAGTTACCATTACTCTCATCATGGAGTGTTACCATTACTATCATCAGGGAGAGTTACCATTACTCTCATCAAGGAGAGTTATCCTTATATTCATCAAGGAGATTTACCATTACTATCATCAGTGAGAGTTACCATTACTCTCATCAAGGAGAGTTATCATTACTATCATCAGGGAAAAGTTATCACTGTTGTCATTAGGCAGACTTACCATTATTATTATCAGGGAACAGTTATCATTACTATCATCAGGGAATGGTTACCATTACTATCACCAAGTAGAGTTACCATTACTCTCATCAGGGAGAGTTACCATTACTCTCATCAGAGAGAGTTACCATTGCTCTCATCAGGGAGAAGTACCATTGCTATTATCAGACAGAGATACCATTACTATCATCAGGGAGAGTTATCATTACTGTCATCAGGGACATTTACCCTTACTATTATCAGGGAATGATTACCATTGCTATCATCAGAAAGAGTTACCATTACTATCATCAGGGTGAGTTACAATTACTCTCATCAGTGAGAGATGCCATTACTCTCATCGGAGATAGTTACCATTTCTGTCATCAGGGAGATTTACCATTACCATCATCAGGGAACAATTACCATTACTAATATCAGGGAGAATTATCATTACTGTCATCAGGGACAGTTACCATTGCTATCGTCAGGGAGAGTTATAATTACTCCCATCAGGGAGAGTTACCAATACTCTCTTGGGATATTTACCATTACTGTCATCAGGGATCAGTTACCATTACTCTCATCAAGGAGAGTTACTATTACTATCATCAGGCAGAGTTACCATTGCTATCTCAGAGAGAGAGTTACCCTTACTCTCATCAGGGAGAGTTATCCTTGCAGTCATAAGGGAGATTTACCATCACTAACAGTAGGGAGCGTTACCATTACTCTCATCAAGGAGAATTATCATTACTTTCATCAGGGACAGTTACCATTACTATCATCAGGGAAAGTTACCATTACTCTCATCAGGGAATGTTTACCATTACTATCATCAGAGAGAGTTGCCATTACTGTCATCAGGGAGAGTTATCATTACTGTCATCAGGGACAGTTTCCCTTACTATCATCATTGGATGGTTACCATTGTTATCATCAGAGATTTACTATTACTCTCATCAGGGAGAGTTACCATTCCTATCATCAGAAAGAGTTATCATTACTATCATCAGTGCGATTTACCATTACTATCATCAGGGAAATGTTATCATTGCTGTCATTAGGCAGACTTACCATTATTATTATCAGGGAACAGTTATCATTACTATCATCAGGGAACGGTTACCATTACTATCACCAGGCAGAGTTATCGTTACTATCATCAGGGAGTGTTACCATTACTCTAATCAGGGAATGGTTTCCATTACTAGCATCAGAGAGAGTTACCATTACTCTCATCAGAGAGAGTTTCCATTGCTCTCATCAGGGAGAAGTAACATTGCTATCATCAGAGAGAGTTATCAGTGCTCTCATCAGGGACAGTTACCCTTACTATTATCAGGGAATTTTTACAATTGCTATAATCAGAGAGAGTTACCATCGCTATCATCAGGGTGAGTTACAATTACATTCATCAGTGAGAGTTACCAGTACTCTCATCAGAGAGAGTCACCATTTCTGTCATCAGGGAGATTTACCATTACTATCATCAGGGAACAGTTACCATTACTATTATCAGGGATAGTTATCATTACTGTCATGAGGGACAGTTACCATTGCTATCATCAGGGAGAGGTACCATTACTCTCATCAGGGACTGGTTACCATTACTAGCATCAGAGTGTGTTACCATTACTCTCATCAGAGAGAGTTACTATTAATCTCATCAGGGAGATTTACCATTACTATCATCAGGGAGAGATGCCATTACTCTCATCAGGGAGATTTACCATTACTATCATCAGTGAGAGTTACCATTACTCTCATCAGAGAGTGTTACCATTGCTCTCATCAGGGAGAATTTCCACTGCTATCATTAGTGAGAGTTACCATTACTCTCATCAGGGAATGGTTACCATTACTAGAATCAGAGAGAGTTACCATTACTCTCATTAGGGAGAGTTACCATTACTCTCATCAGGGAGAGTTACCATTGCTATCATCAGAGAGAGTTACCATTGATATCATTATGGAGAGATACCATTGCTATCATCAGGGAGAGTTTCCCTTTCTATCATCAGGGAGAGTTACCATTGCTATCATCAAGGAGAGTTATCATTACAGCCATCAAGGAGATTTACCATTGCTATCATCGGGGAGAGTTACTATTACTCTCATCAAGGAGAGTTATCAATGCTATCATCAGGGAGATTTACCATTACTATCATCAGTGAGAGTTACTATTACTCTCATCAGAGAGAGTAACCATTGCTCTCATCAGGGAGAGTTAACGTTGCTATCATCAGTGAGAGTTACCATTACTCTCATCAGGGAATGGTTAACATTACTAGCATCAGATAGTGTTACCATTATTCTCATTAGGGAGAGTTACCATTGCTCTCATCAGGGAGATGTACCATTGCTATCAACAGAGTGAGTTAGGATTACTATCATCAGGGAGCATTACCATTGCTATGATCAGGGAGAGTTACCTTTATTCTCATCAGGGAATGGTTACCATTACAACATATGAGAGAGTTACCATTACTCTCATCAGGGAGAGTTACCATTACTCTCATCAGGAGAGTTGCCACTGCTCTCCTCAGGGAGAGTTACCGTTGCTATCATCAGAGAGAATTGCCATTACTCTCACCAGGGAGAGTTACCATTAGTCTCATCAGGAGAGTTGCCACTGCTCTCATCAGGGAGAGTTACCATTGCTATCTCAGAGAGAGAGTTACCCTTACTCTCATCAGGGAGAGTTATCCTTGCAGTCATAAGGGAGATTTACCATCACTAACAGTAGGGAGAGTTACCATTACTCTCATCAAGGAGAATTATCATTACTTTCATCAGGGACAGTTACCATTACTATCATCAGGGAAAGTTACCATTACTCTCATCAGGGAATGTTTACCATTACTATCATCAGAGAGAGTTGCCATTACTGTCATCAGGGAGAGTTATCATTACTGTCATCAGGGACAGTTTCCTTTACTATCATCATTGGATGGTTACCATTGTTATCATCAGAGATTTACTATTACTCTCATCAGGGAGAGTTACCATTCCTATCATCAGAAAGAGTTATCATTACTATCATCAGTGCGATTTACCATTACTATCATCAGGGAAATGTTATCATTGCTGTCATTAGGCAGACTTACCATTATTATTATCAGGGAACAGTTATCATTACTATCATCAGGGAACGGTTACCATTACTATCACCAGGCAGAGTTATCGTTACTATCATCAGGGAGTGTTACCATTACTCTAATCAGGGAATGGTTTCCATTACTAGCATCAGAGAGAGTTACCATTACTCTCATCAGAGAGAGTTTCCATTGCTCTCATCAGGGAGAAGTAACATTGCTATCATCAGAGAGAGTTATCAGTGCTCTCATCAGGGACAGTTACCCTTACTATTATCAGGGAATTTTTACAATTGCTATAATCAGAGAGAGTTACCATCGCTATCATCAGGGTGAGTTACAATTACATTCATCAGTGAGAGTTACCAGTACTCTCATCAGAGAGAGTCACCATTTCTGTCATCAGGGAGATTTACCATTACTATCATCAGGGAACAGTTACCATTACTATTATCAGGGATAGTTATCATTACTGTCATGAGGGACAGTTACCATTGCTATCATCAGGGAGAGGTACCATTACTCTCATCAGGGACTGGTTACCATTACTAGCATCAGAGTGTGTTACCATTACTCTCATCAGAGAGAGTTACTATTAATCTCATCAGGGAGATTTACCATTACTATCATCAGGGAGAGATGCCATTACTCTCATCAGGGAGATTTACCATTACTATCATCAGTGAGAGTTACCATTACTCTCATCAGAGAGTGTTACCATTGCTCTCATCAGGGAGAATTTCCACTGCTATCATTAGTGAGAGTTACCATTACTCTGATCAGGGAATGGTTACCATTACTAGAATCAGAGAGAGTTACCATTACTCTCATTAGGGAGAGTTACCATTACTCTCATCAGGGAGAGTTACCATTGCTATCATCAGAGAGAGTTACCATTGATATCATTATGGAGAGATACCATTGCTATCATCAGGGAGAGTTTCCCTTTCTATCATCAGGGAGAGTTACCATTGCTATCATCAAGGAGAGTTATCATTACAGCCATCAAGGAGATTTACCATTGCTATCATCGGGGAGAGTTACTATTACTCTCATCAAGGAGAGTTATCAATGCTATCATCAGGGAGATTTACCATTACTATCATCAGTGAGAGTTACTATTACTCTCATCAGAGAGAGTAACCATTGCTCTCATCAGGGAGAGTTAACGTTGCTATCATCAGTGAGAGTTACCATTACTCTCATCAGGGAATGGTTAACATTACTAGCATCAGATAGTGTTACCATTATTCTCATTAGGGAGAGTTACCATTGCTCTCATCAGGGAGATGTACCATTGCTATCAACAGAGTGAGTTAGGATTACTATCATCAGGGAGCATTACCATTGCTATGATCAGGGAGAGTTACCTTTATTCTCATCAGGGAATGGTTACCATTACAACATCTGAGAGAGTTACCATTACTCTCATCAGGGAGAGTTACCATTACTCTCATCAGGAGAGTTGCCACTGCTCTCCTCAGGGAGAGTTACCGTTGCTATCATCAGAGAGAATTGCCATTACTCTCACCAGGGAGAGTTACCATTAGTCTCATCAGGAGAGTTGCCACTGCTCTCATCAGGGAGAGTTACCATTGCTATCTCAGAGAGAGAGTTACCCTTACTCTCATCAGGGAGAGTTATCCTTGCAGTCATAAGGGAGATTTACCATCACTAACAGTAGGGAGAGTTACCATTACTCTCATCAAGGAGAATTATCATTACTTTCATCAGGGACAGTTACCATTACTATCATCAGGGAAAGTTACCATTACTCTCATCAAGGAATGTTTACCATTACTATCATCAGAGAGAGTTGCCATTACTGTCATCAGGGAGAGTTATCATTACTGTCATCAGGGACAGTTTCCTTTACTATCATCATTGGATGGTTACCATTGTTATCATCAGAGATTTACTATTACTCTCATCAGGGAGAGTTACCATTCCTATCATCAGAAAGAGTTATCATTACTATCATCAGTGCGATTTACCATTACTATCATCAGGGAAATGTTATCATTGCTGTCATTAGGCAGACTTACCATTATTATTATCAGGGAACAGTTATCATTACTATCATCAGGGAACGGTTACCATTACTATCACCAGGCAGAGTTATCGTTACTATCATCAGGGAGTGTTACCATTACTCTAATCAGGGAATGGTTTCCATTACTAGCATCAGAGAGAGTTACCATTACTCTCATCAGAGAGAGTTTCCATTGCTCTCATCAGGGAGAAGTAACATTGCTATCATCAGAGAGAGTTATCAGTGCTCTCATCAGGGACAGTTACCCTTACTATTATCAGGGAATTTTTACAATTGCTATAATCAGAGAGAGTTACCATCGCTATCATCAGGGTGAGTTACAATTACATTCATCAGTGAGAGTTACCAATACTCTCATCAGAGAGAGTCACCATTTCTGTCATCAGGGAGATTTACCATTACTATCATCAGGGAACAGTTACCATTACTATTATCAGGGATAGTTATCATTACTGTCATGAGGGACAGTTACCATTGCTATCATCAGGGAGAGGTACCATTACTCTCATCAGGGACTGGTTACCATTACTAGCATCAGAGTGTGTTACCATTACTCTCATCAGAGAGAGTTACTATTAATCTCATCAGGGAGATTTACCATTACTATCATCAGGGAGAGATGCCATTACTCTCATCAGGGAGATTTACCATTACTATCATCAGTGAGAGTTACCATTACTCTCATCAGAGAGTGTTACCATTGCTCTCATCAGGGAGAATTTCCACTGCTATCATTAGTGAGAGTTACCATTACTCTCATCAGGGAATGGTTACCATTACTAGAATCAGAGAGAGTTACCATTACTCTCATTAGGGAGAGTTACCATTACTCTCATCAGGGAGAGTTACCATTGCTATCATCAGAGAGAGTTACCATTGATATCATTATGGAGAGATACCATTGCTATCATCAGGGAGAGTTTCCCTTTCTATCATCAGGGAGAGTTACCATTGCTATCATCAAGGAGAGTTATCATTACAGCCATCAAGGAGATTTACCATTGCTATCATCGGGGAGAGTTACTATTACTCTCATCAAGGAGAGTTATCAATGCTATCATCAGGGAGATTTACCATTACTATCATCAGTGAGAGTTACTATTACTCTCATCAGAGAGAGTAACCATTGCTCTCATCAGGGAGAGTTAACGTTGCTATCATCAGTGAGAGTTACCATTACTCTCATCAGGGAATGGTTAACATTACTAGCATCAGATAGTGTTACCATTATTCTCATTAGGGAGAGTTACCATTGCTCTCATCAGGGAGATGTACCATTGCTATCAACAGAGTGAGTTAGGATTACTATCATCAGGGAGCATTACCATTGCTATGATCAGGGAGAGTTACCTTTATTCTCATCAGGGAATGGTTACCATTACAACATCTGAGAGAGTTACCATTACTCTCATCAGGGAGAGTTACCATTACTCTCATCAGGAGAGTTGCCACTGCTCTCCTCAGGGAGAGTTACCGTTGCTATCATCAGAGAGAATTGCCATTACTCTCACCAGGGAGAGTTACCATTAGTCTCATCAGGAGAGTTGCCACTGCTCTCATCAGGGAGAGTTACCATTGCTATCTCAGAGAGAGAGTTACCCTTACTCTCATCAGGGAGAGTTATCCTTGCAGTCATAAGGGAGATTTACCATCACTAACAGTAGGGAGAGTTACCATTACTCTCATCAAGGAGAATTATCATTACTTTCATCAGGGACAGTTACCATTACTATCATCAGGGAAAGTTACCATTACTCTCATCAGGGAATGTTTACCATTACTATCATCAGAGAGAGTTGCCATTACTGTCATCAGGGAGAGTTATCATTACTGTCATCAGGGACAGTTTCCTTTACTATCATCATTGGATGGTTACCATTGTTATCATCAGAGATTTACTATTACTCTCATCAGGGAGAGTTACCATTCCTATCATCAGAAAGAGTTATCATTACTATCATCAGTGCGATTTACCATTACTATCATCAGGGAAATGTTATCATTGCTGTCATTAGGCAGACTTACCATTATTATTATCAGGGAACAGTTATCATTACTATCATCAGGGAACGGTTACCATTACTATCACCAGGCAGAGTTATCGTTACTATCATCAGGGAGTGTTACCATTACTCTAATCAGGGAATGGTTTCCATTACTAGCATCAGAGAGAGTTACCATTACTCTCATCAGAGAGAGTTTCCATTGCTCTCATCAGGGAGAAGTAACATTGCTATCATCAGAGAGAGTTATCAGTGCTCTCATCAGGGACAGTTACCCTTACTATTATCAGGGAATTTTTACAATTGCTATAATCAGAGAGAGTTACCATCGCTATCATCAGGGTGAGTTACAATTACATTCATCAGTGAGAGTTACCAGTACTCTCATCAGAGAGAGTCACCATTTCTGTCATCAGGGAGATTTACCATTACTATCATCAGGGAACAGTTACCATTACTATTATCAGGGATAGTTATCATTACTGTCATGAGGGACAGTTACCATTGCTATCATCAGGGAGAGGTACCATTACTCTCATCAGGGACTGGTTACCATTACTAGCATCAGAGTGTGTTACCATTACTCTCATCAGAGAGAGTTACTATTAATCTCATCAGGGAGATTTACCATTACTATCATCAGGGAGAGATGCCATTACTCTCATCAGGGAGATTTACCATTACTATCATCAGTGAGAGTTACCATTACTCTCATCAGAGAGTGTTACCATTGCTCTCATCAGGGAGAATTTCCACTGCTATCATTAGTGAGAGTTACCATTACTCTGATCAGGGAATGGTTACCATTACTAGAATCAGAGAGAGTTACCATTACTCTCATTAGGGAGAGTTACCATTACTCTCATCAGGGAGAGTTACCATTGCTATCATCAGAGAGAGTTACCATTGATATCATTATGGAGAGATACCATTGCTATCATCAGGGAGAGTTTCCCTTTCTATCATCAGGGAGAGTTACCATTGCTATCATCAAGGAGAGTTATCATTACAGCCATCAAGGAGATTTACCATTGCTATCATCGGGGAGAGTTACTATTACTCTCATCAAGGAGAGTTATCAATGCTATCATCAGGGAGATTTACCATTACTATCATCAGTGAGAGTTACTATTACTCTCATCAGAGAGAGTAACCATTGCTCTCATCAGGGAGAGTTAACGTTGCTATCATCAGTGAGAGTTACCATTACTCTCATCAGGGAATGGTTAACATTACTAGCATCAGATAGTGTTACCATTATTCTCATTAGGGAGAGTTACCATTGCTCTCATCAGGGAGATGTACCATTGCTATCAACAGAGTGAGTTAGGATTACTATCATCAGGGAGCATTACCATTGCTATGATCAGGGAGAGTTACCTTTATTCTCATCAGGGAATGGTTACCATTACAACATCTGAGAGAGTTACCATTACTCTCATCAGGGAGAGTTACCATTACTCTCATCAGGAGAGTTGCCACTGCTCTCCTCAGGGAGAGTTACCGTTGCTATCATCAGAGAGAATTGCCATTACTCTCACCAGGGAGAGTTACCATTAGTCTCATCAGGAGAGTTGCCACTGCTCTCATCAGGGAGAGTTACCATTGCTATCTCAGAGAGAGAGTTACCCTTACTCTCATCAGGGAGAGTTATCCTTGCAGTCATAAGGGAGATTTACCATCACTAACAGTAGGGAGAGTTACCATTACTCTCATCAAGGAGAATTATCATTACTTTCATCAGGGACAGTTACCATTACTATCATCAGGGAAAGTTACCATTACTCTCATCAGGGAATGTTTACCATTACTATCATCAGAGAGAGTTGCCATTACTGTCATCAGGGAGAGTTATCATTACTGTCATCAGGGACAGTTTCCTTTACTATCATCATTGGATGGTTACCATTGTTATCATCAGAGATTTACTATTACTCTCATCAGGGAGAGTTACCATTCCTATCATCAGAAAGAGTTATCATTACTATCATCAGTGCGATTTACCATTACTATCATCAGGGAAATGTTATCATTGCTGTCATTAGGCAGACTTACCATTATTATTATCAGGGAACAGTTATCATTACTATCATCAGGGAACGGTTACCATTACTATCACCAGGCAGAGTTATCGTTACTATCATCAGGGAGTGTTACCATTACTCTAATCAGGGAATGGTTTCCATTACTAGCATCAGAGAGAGTTACCATTACTCTCATCAGAGAGAGTTTCCATTGCTCTCATCAGGGAGAAGTAACATTGCTATCATCAGAGAGAGTTATCAGTGCTCTCATCAGGGACAGTTACCCTTACTATTATCAGGGAATTTTTACAATTGCTATAATCAGAGAGAGTTACCATCGCTATCATCAGGGTGAGTTACAATTACATTCATCAGTGAGAGTTACCAATACTCTCATCAGAGAGAGTCACCATTTCTGTCATCAGGGAGATTTACCATTACTATCATCAGGGAACAGTTACCATTACTATTATCAGGGATAGTTATCATTACTGTCATGAGGGACAGTTACCATTGCTATCATCAGGGAGAGGTACCATTACTCTCATCAGGGACTGGTTACCATTACTAGCATCAGAGTGTGTTACCATTACTCTCATCAGAGAGAGTTACTATTAATCTCATCAGGGAGATTTACCATTACTATCATCAGGGAGAGATGCCATTACTCTCATCAGGGAGATTTACCATTACTATCATCAGTGAGAGTTACCATTACTCTCATCAGAGAGTGTTACCATTGCTCTCATCAGGGAGAATTTCCACTGCTATCATTAGTGAGAGTTACCATTACTCTCATCAGGGAATGGTTACCATTACTAGAATCAGAGAGAGTTACCATTACTCTCATTAGGGAGAGTTACCATTACTCTCATCAGGGAGAGTTACCATTGCTATCATCAGAGAGAGTTACCATTGATATCATTATGGAGAGATACCATTGCTATCATCAGGGAGAGTTTCCCTTTCTATCATCAGGGAGAGTTACCATTGCTATCATCAAGGAGAGTTATCATTACAGCCATCAAGGAGATTTACCATTGCTATCATCGGGGAGAGTTACTATTACTCTCATCAAGGAGAGTTATCAATGCTATCATCAGGGAGATTTACCATTACTATCATCAGTGAGAGTTACTATTACTCTCATCAGAGAGAGTAACCATTGCTCTCATCAGGGAGAGTTAACGTTGCTATCATCAGTGAGAGTTACCATTACTCTCATCAGGGAATGGTTAACATTACTAGCATCAGATAGTGTTACCATTATTCTCATTAGGGAGAGTTACCATTGCTCTCATCAGGGAGATGTACCATTGCTATCAACAGAGTGAGTTAGGATTACTATCATCAGGGAGCATTACCATTGCTATGATCAGGGAGAGTTACCTTTATTCTCATCAGGGAATGGTTACCATTACAACATATGAGAGAGTTACCATTACTCTCATCAGGGAGAGTTACCATTACTCTCATCAGGAGAGTTGCCACTGCTCTCCTCAGGGAGAGTTACCGTTGCTATCATCAGAGAGAATTGCCATTACTCTCACCAGGGAGAGTTACCATTAGTCTCATCAGGAGAGTTGCCACTGCTCTCATCAGGGAGAGTTACCATTGCTATCTCAGAGAGAGAGTTACCCTTACTCTCATCAGGGAGAGTTATCCTTGCAGTCATAAGGGAGATTTACCATCACTAACAGTAGGGAGAGTTACCATTACTCTCATCAAGGAGAATTATCATTACTTTCATCAGGGACAGTTACCATTACTATCATCAGGGAAAGTTACCATTACTCTCATCAGGGAATGTTTACCATTACTATCATCAGAGAGAGTTGCCATTACTGTCATCAGGGAGAGTTATCATTACTGTCATCAGGGACAGTTTCCTTTACTATCATCATTGGATGGTTACCATTGTTATCATCAGAGATTTACTATTACTCTCATCAGGGAGAGTTACCATTCCTATCATCAGAAAGAGTTATCATTACTATCATCAGTGCGATTTACCATTACTATCATCAGGGAAATGTTATCATTGCTGTCATTAGGCAGACTTACCATTATTATTATCAGGGAACAGTTATCATTACTATCATCAGGGAACGGTTACCATTACTATCACCAGGCAGAGTTATCGTTACTATCATCAGGGAGTGTTACCATTACTCTAATCAGGGAATGGTTTCCATTACTAGCATCAGAGAGAGTTACCATTACTCTCATCAGAGAGAGTTTCCATTGCTCTCATCAGGGAGAAGTAACATTGCTATCATCAGAGAGAGTTATCAGTGCTCTCATCAGGGACAGTTACCCTTACTATTATCAGGGAATTTTTACAATTGCTATAATCAGAGAGAGTTACCATCGCTATCATCAGGGTGAGTTACAATTACATTCATCAGTGAGAGTTACCAATACTCTCATCAGAGAGAGTCACCATTTCTGTCATCAGGGAGATTTACCATTACTATCATCAGGGAACAGTTACCATTACTATTATCAGGGATAGTTATCATTACTGTCATGAGGGACAGTTACCATTGCTATCATCAGGGAGAGGTACCATTACTCTCATCAGGGACTGGTTACCATTACTAGCATCAGAGTGTGTTACCATTACTCTCATCAGAGAGAGTTACTATTAATCTCATCAGGGAGATTTACCATTACTATCATCAGGGAGAGATGCCATTACTCTCATCAGGGAGATTTACCATTACTATCATCAGTGAGAGTTACCATTACTCTCATCAGAGAGTGTTACCATTGCTCTCATCAGGGAGAATTTCCACTGCTATCATTAGTGAGAGTTACCATTACTCTCATCAGGGAATGGTTACCATTACTAGAATCAGAGAGAGTTACCATTACTCTCATTAGGGAGAGTTACCATTACTCTCATCAGGGAGAGTTACCATTGCTATCATCAGAGAGAGTTACCATTGATATCATTATGGAGAGATACCATTGCTATCATCAGGGAGAGTTTCCCTTTCTATCATCAGGGAGAGTTACCATTGCTATCATCAAGGAGAGTTATCATTACAGCCATCAAGGAGATTTACCATTGCTATCATCGGGGAGAGTTACTATTACTCTCATCAAGGAGAGTTATCAATGCTATCATCAGGGAGATTTACCATTACTATCATCAGTGAGAGTTACTATTACTCTCATCAGAGAGAGTAACCATTGCTCTCATCAGGGAGAGTTAACGTTGCTATCATCAGTGAGAGTTACCATTACTCTCATCAGGGAATGGTTAACATTACTAGCATCAGATAGTGTTACCATTATTCTCATTAGGGAGAGTTACCATTGCTCTCATCAGGGAGATGTACCATTCCTATCAACAGAGTGAGTTAGGATTACTATCATCAGGGAGCATTACCATTGCTATGATCAGGGAGAGTTACCTTTATTCTCATCAGGGAATGGTTACCATTACAACATCTGAGAGAGTTACCATTACTCTCATCAGGAGAGTTGCCACTGCTCTCCTCAGGGAGAGTTACCGTTGCTATCATCAGAGAGAATTGCCATTACTCTCACCAGGGAGAGTTACCATTAGCCTCATCAGGAGAGTTGCCACTGCTCTCATCAGGGAGAGTTACCGTTGCTATCATCAGAGAGAATTGCCATTACTCTCACCAGGGAGAGTTACCATTACACGCATCAGGGAGAGTTACCATTACTCTCATCAGACAGAGTTACCATTTCTGTCATCAGGGAGATTTACCATTACTATCATCAGGGAACAGTTACAATTACTATTATCAGGGAGAGTTATCATTACTGTCGTCAGGTTGATTTACCATTTCTATCATCAGGGAAAGGTTATCATTGCTGTCATTAGGCAGACTTACCATTATTATTATCAGTGAACTGTTATCATTACTATCATCAGGGAACGGTTACCATTACTATCACCAAGCAGAGTTATCGTTACTATCATCAGAGAGTGTTACCATTACTCTTATCAGGGAATGGTTTCCATTACTAGCATCAGAGAGAGTTACCATTACTCTCATCAGGGAGTGTTACCATTACTCTCATCAGAGAGAGTTTCCATTGCTCTCATCAGGAAGAAGTAACATTGCTATCATCAGAGAGAGTTACCATTCCTACCATCAGAGAGAGTTATCACTACTGTCATCAGGGACAGTTACCCTTACTATTATCAGGGAATTTTTACAATTGCTATGATCAGAGAGAGTTACCATTGCTATCATCAGGGTGAATTACAATTACTCTCATCAGTGAGAGTTACCAATACTCTCATCAGAGAGAGTCACCATTTCTGTCATCAGAGAGATTTACCATTACTATCATCAGGGAACAGTTACTATTACTATTATCAGGGAGAGTTATCATTACTGTCATCAGGGACAGTTACCATTTCTATCATCAGGGAGATTTACTATTACTCTCATCAGGGAATGGTTTCCATTACTAGCATCAGAGAGTGTTACCATTACTCTCATCAGGGAGAGTTACCATTGCTATCATCAGAGAGAGTTACTATTACTCTCATCAGGGAAATTTTCCATTGCTGTCATCAGGGAGAGTTATTATTACTATCATCAGGGAGATTTACCATTACTACCATCAGGGAGAGTTGCCATTACTATCATCAGGGAGATTTACCATTACTATCATCATTGAGAGTTACCATTACTCTCATCAGAGAGAATTACCATTGCTCTCATCAGGGAGAATTACCATTGCTATCATCAGGGAGAGTTACCATTATTCTCATCAGGGAATGGTTACCATTACAACATCAGAGAGATTTACCATTACTCTCATCAGGGAGAGTTACCATTACTCTCATCAGAGAGAATTACCACTGCTCTCATCAGGGAGAGTTACCGTTGCTATCATCAGAGAGAATTACCATTACTCTCATCAGGGAGAATTACCATTACTCGCATCAGGGAGAGTTACCATTACTCTCATCAGAGAGAGTTACCATTTTTGTCATCATGGAGATTTGCCATTACTATCATCAGGGAACTGTTACCTTTACTATTATCAGGGAGAGTTATCATTACTGTCATCAGGGAGATTTCCCATTACTATCATCAGGGAACAGTTACCATTGCTATCATCAAGGAGATTTAGCATTACTATCATCAGGGAGATTTACCATTACTATCATCAGTGAGAGTTACTATTACTCTCATCAGAGAGAGTTACAGTTGCTCTCATCAGGGAAAGTTAACGTTGCTATCATCAGTGAGAGTTACCATTGCTCTCATCAGGGAATGGTTACCATTACTAGCATCGGATAGTTTTACCATTACTCTCATCAAAGAGAGTTACCATTACTCGCATCAGGCAGAGTTACCATTACTATCATCAGGGAGATTTACCATTACTATCATCAGGGAACAGTTATCGTTACTATTATCAGGGAGAGTTATCATTACTGTCATCAGGGACAGTTACCCTTACTATTATCAGGGAATATTTACCATTGCTATCATCAGAGAGTGTTACAATTACTATCGTCAGGGAGAGTTACAATTACTCTCATCAGTGAGAGTTACCATTACTCTCATCAGGGAATATTTACAATTACTAGCATCAGAGAGAGTTACCATTACTATCATTAGGGATAGTTACCGTTACTCTCATCAGGGAGAGTTACCATTGCAATCATCAGGGAGAGTTACCATTGCTATCATCAGGGAGAGTTATCATTACAGCCATCAAGGAGATTTACCATTACTATCATCAGGGAGAGTTACTATTACTCTCATCAAGGAGAGTTATCATTACTATCATCAGAGAGATTTACCATTACCATCATCAGTAACAGTTAGCATTACTCTCATCAGAGAGAGTTTCCATTGCTCTCATCAGGGAGAGCTACACTTACTATCATCAGGGAGAGTTATCCTTACAGTCATTATGGAGATTTACCATTGCTATCATCAGGCAGAGTTACCATTACTCTCATCAAGGAGAGTTATCGTTAATATCATCAGGGAGAGTTACCAATGCTATCATCAGGGAGAGTTACCATTGCTGTCGTCAGGGAATGGTTTCCATTACTAGCATCAGAGAGAGTTACCATTACTCTCATCAGGGAACGTTACCATTACCCTCATCAGAGAGAGTTACCATTGCTCTCATCAGGGAGAAAGACCATTGCTATCATCAGAGAGAGTTGCCATTTCTATCATCTGGGAGAGTTATCATTACTGTTATCAGGGAGATTTTCCCTTACAATCATCAGGGAATGGTTACCATTGCTATCATCAGAGAGAGTTACTATTACTCTCATCAGGGAGAGTTACCATTCCTCTCAATAGAAAGAGTTACCATTACTATCAATAGGGAGATTTACCATTACTATCATCAGGGAAAGGTTATCATGGCTGTCTTTAGGCAGACACACCATTATTATTATCAGGGAACTTTTAACATTACTATCATCAGGGAATGGTTACCATTACTATCACCAGGGAGAGTTATAGTTACTATCATCAGGAAGTGTTACCATTACTCTAATCAGGGAACGGTTTCCATTACTAGCATCAGAGAGAGTTACCATTACTCTCATCAGGGAGAATTACCATTACTCTCATCAGAGAGTGTCCACATTGCTCTCATTAGGGAGAAGTACCATTGCTATCATCAGAGAGAGTTACCATTACTATCATCAGGGAACAGTTACCATTACTATCATCAGGGAGTGTAATCATTACTGTCATCAGGGACAGTTACCCTTACTATTATCAGGGAATTTTTACAATTGCTATGATCAGAGAGAGTTACCATTGCTATCATCAGGGTGAATTACAATTACTCTCATCAGTGAGAGTTACCAATACTCTCATCAGAGAGAGTCACCATTTCTGTCATCAGAGAGATTTACCATTACTATCATCAGGGAACAGTTACCATTACTATTATCAGGGAGAGTTATCATTACTGTCATCAGGGACAGTTACCATTTCTATCATCAGGGAGATTTACTATTACTCTCATCAGGGAATGGTTTCCATTACTAGCATCAGAGAGTGTTACCATTACTCTCATCAGGGAGAGTTACCATTGCTATCATCAGAGAGAGTTACTATTACTCTCATCAGGGAAATTTTCCATTGCTGTCATCAGGGAGAGTTATTATTACTATCATCAGGGAGATTTACCATTACTACCATCAGGGAGAGTTGCCATTACTATCATCAGGGAGATTTACCATTACTATCATCATTGAGAGTTACCATTACTCTCATCAGAGAGAATTACCATTGCTCTCATCAGGGAGAATTACCATTGCTATCATCAGGGAGAGTTACCATTATTCTCATCAGGGAATGGTTACCATTACAACATCAGAGAGATTTACCATTACTCTCATCAGGGAGAGTTACCATTACTCTCATCAGAGAGAATTACCACTGCTCTCATCAGGGAGAGTTACCGTTGCTATCATCAGAGAGAATTACCATTACTCTCATCAGGGAGAATTACCATTACTCGCATCAGGGAGAGTTACCATTACTCTCATCAGAGAGAGTTACCATTTTTGTCATCATAGAGATTTGCCATTACTATCATCAGGGAACTGTTACCTTTACTATTATCAGGGAGAGTTATCATTACTGTCATCAGGGAGATTTCCCTTTACTATCATCAGGGAACAGTTACCATTGCTATCATCAAGGAGATTTAGCATTACTATCATCAGGGAGATTTACCATTACTATCATCAGTGAGAGTTACTATTACTCTCATCAGAGAGAGTTACAGTTGCTCTCATCAGGGAAAGTTAACGTTGCTATCATCAGTGAGAGTTACCATTGCTCTCATCAGGGAATGGTTACCATTACTAGCATCGGATGGTTTTACCATTACTCTCATCAAAGAGAGTTACCATTACTCGCATCAGGCAGAGTTACCATTACTATCATCAGGGAGATTTACCATTACTATCATCAGGGAACAGTTATCGTTACTATTATCAGGGAGAGTTATCATTACTGTCATCAGGGACAGTTACCCTTACTATTATCAGGGAATATTTACCATTGCTATCATCAGAGAGTGTTACAATTACTATCGTCAGGGTGAGTTACAATTACTCTCATCAGTGAGAGTTACCATTACTCTCATCAGGGAATATTTACAATTACTAGCATCAGAGAGAGTTACCATTACTATCATTAGGGATAGTTACCATTACTCTCATCAGGGAGAGTTACCATTGCAATCATCAGGGAGAGTTACCATTGCTATCATCAGGGAGAGTTATCATTACAGCCATCAAGGAGATTTACCATTACTATCATCAGGGAGAGTTACTATTACTCTCATCAAGGAGAGTTATCATTACTATCATCAGAGAGATTTACCATTACCATCATCAGTAACAGTTAGCATTACTCTCATCAGAGAGAGTTACCATTGCTCTCATCAGGGAGAGCTACACTTACTATCATCAGGGAGAGTTATCCTTACAGTCATTATGGAGATTTACCATTGCTATCATCAGGCAGAGTTACCATTACTCTCATCAAGGAGAGTTATCGTTAATATCATCAGGGAGAGTTACCATTCCTACCATCAGAGAGAGTTATCACTACTGTCATCAGGGACAGTTACCCTTACTATTATCAGGGAATATTTAGAATTGCTATGATCAGAGAGAGTTACCATTGCTATCATCAGGGAACAGTTACTATTACTATTATCAGGGAGAGTTATCATTACTGTCATCAGGGACAGTTACCATTTCTATCATCAGGGAGATTTACTATTACTCTCATCAGGGAATGGTTTCCATTACTAGCATCAGAGAGTGTTACCATTACTCTCATCAGGGAGAGTTACCATTGCTATCATCAGAGAGAGTTACTATTACTCTCATCAGGGAAATTTTCCATTGCTGTCATCAGGGAGAGTTATTATTACTATCATCAGGGAGATTTACCATTACTACCATCAGGGAGAGTTGCCATTACTATCATCAGGGAGATTTACCATTACTATCATCATTGAGAGTTACCATTACTCTCATCAGAGAGAATTACCATTGCTCTCATCAGGGAGAATTACCATTGCTATCATCAGGGAGAGTTACCATTATTCTCATCAGGGAATGGTTACCATTACAACATCAGAGAGATTTACCATTACTCTCATCAGGGAGAGTTACCATTACTCTCATCAGAGAGAATTACCACTGCTCTCATCAGGGAGAGTTACCGTTGCTATCATCAGAGAGAATTACCATTACTCTCATCAGGGAGAATTACCATTACTCGCATCAGGGAGAGTTACCATTACTCTCATCAGAGAGAGTTACCATTTTTGTCATCATGGAGATTTGCCATTACTATCATCAGGGAACTGTTACCTTTACTATTATCAGGGAGAGTTATCATTACTGTCATCAGGGAGATTTCCCATTACTATCATCAGGGAACAGTTACCATTGCTATCATCAAGGAGATTTAGCATTACTATCATCAGGGAGATTTACCATTACTATCATCAGTGAGAGTTACTATTACTCTCATCAGAGAGAGTTACAGTTGCTCTCATCAGGGAAAGTTAACGTTGCTATCATCAGTGAGAGTTACCATTGCTCTCATCAGGGAATGGTTACCATTACTAGCATCGGATAGTTTTACCATTACTCTCATCAAAGAGAGTTACCATTACTCGCATCAGGCAGAGTTACCATTACTATCATCAGGGAGATTTACCATTACTATCATCAGGGAACAGTTATCGTTACTATTATCAGGGAGAGTTATCATTACTGTCATCAGGGACAGTTACCCTTACTATTATCAGGGAATATTTACCATTGCTATCATCAGAGAGTGTTACAATTACTATCGTCAGGGAGAGTTACAATTACTCTCATCAGTGAGAGTTACCATTACTCTCATCAGGGAATATTTACAATTACTAGCATCAGAGAGAGTTACCATTACTATCATTAGGGATAGTTACCGTTACTCTCATCAGGGAGAGTTACCATTGCAATCATCAGGGAGAGTTACCATTGCTATCATCAGGGAGAGTTATCATTACAGCCATCAAGGAGATTTACCATTACTATCATCAGGGAGAGTTACTATTACTCTCATCAAGGAGAGTTATCATTACTATCATCAGAGAGATTTACCATTACCATCATCAGTAACAGTTAGCATTACTCTCATCAGAGAGAGTTTCCATTGCTCTCATCAGGGAGAGCTACACTTACTATCATCAGGGAGAGTTATCCTTACAGTCATTATGGAGATTTACCATTGCTATCATCAGGCAGAGTTACCATTACTCTCATCAAGGAGAGTTATCGTTAATATCATCAGGGAGAGTTACCAATGCTATCATCAGGGAGAGTTACCATTGCTGTCGTCAGGGAATGGTTTCCATTACTAGCATCAGAGAGAGTTACCATTACTCTCATCAGGGAACGTTACCATTACCCTCATCAGAGAGAGTTACCATTGCTCTCATCAGGGAGAAAGACCATTGCTATCATCAGAGAGAGTTGCCATTTCTATCATCTGGGAGAGTTATCATTACTGTTATCAGGGAGATTTTCCCTTACAATCATCAGGGAATGGTTACCATTGCTATCATCAGAGAGAGTTACTATTACTCTCATCAGGGAGAGTTACCATTCCTCTCAATAGAAAGAGTTACCATTACTATCAATAGGGAGATTTACCATTACTATCATCAGGGAAAGGTTATCATGGCTGTCTTTAGGCAGACACACCATTATTATTATCAGGGAACTTTTAACATTACTATCATCAGGGAATGGTTACCATTACTATCACCAGGGAGAGTTATAGTTACTATCATCAGGAAGTGTTACCATTACTCTAATCAGGGAACGGTTTCCATTACTAGCATCAGAGAGAGTTACCATTACTCTCATCAGGGAGAATTACCATTACTCTCATCAGAGAGTGTCCACATTGCTCTCATTAGGGAGAAGTACCATTGCTATCATCAGAGAGAGTTACCATTACTATCATCAGGGAACAGTTACCATTACTATCATCAGGGAGTTTAATCATTACTGTCATCAGGGACAGTTACCCTTACTATTATCAGGGAATTTTTACAATTGCTATGATCAGAGAGAGTTACCATTGCTATCATCAGGGTGAATTACAATTACTCTCATCAGTGAGAGTTACCAATACTCTCATCAGAGAGAGTCACCATTTCTGTCATCAGAGAGATTTACCATTACTATCATCAGGGAACAGTTACCATTACTATTATCAGGGAGAGTTATCATTACTGTCATCAGGGACAGTTACCATTTCTATCATCAGGGAGATTTACTATTACTCTCATCAGGGAATGGTTTCCATTACTAGCATCAGAGAGTGTTACCATTACTCTCATCAGGGAGAGTTACCATTGCTATCATCAGAGAGAGTTACTATTACTCTCATCAGGGAAATTTTCCATTGCTGTCATCAGGGAGAGTTATTATTACTATCATCAGGGAGATTTACCATTACTACCATCAGGGAGAGTTGCCATTACTATCATCAGGGAGATTTACCATTACTATCATCATTGAGAGTTACCATTACTCTCATCAGAGAGAATTACCATTGCTCTCATCAGGGAGAATTACCATTGCTATCATCAGGGAGAGTTACCATTATTCTCATCAGGGAATGGTTACCATTACAACATCAGAGAGATTTACCATTACTCTCATCAGGGAGAGTTACCATTACTCTCATCAGAGAGAATTACCACTGCTCTCATCAGGGAGAGTTACCGTTGCTATCATCAGAGAGAATTACCATTACTCTCATCAGGGAGAATTACCATTACTCGCATCAGGGAGAGTTACCATTACTCTCATCAGAGAGAGTTACCATTTTTGTCATCATAGAGATTTGCCATTACTATCATCAGGGAACTGTTACCTTTACTATTATCAGGGAGAGTTATCATTACTGTCATCAGGGAGATTTCCCTTTACTATCATCAGGGAACAGTTACCATTGCTATCATCAAGGAGATTTAGCATTACTATCATCAGGGAGATTTACCATTACTATCATCAGTGAGAGTTACTATTACTCTCATCAGAGAGAGTTACAGTTGCTCTCATCAGGGAAAGTTAACGTTGCTATCATCAGTGAGAGTTACCATTGCTCTCATCAGGGAATGGTTACCATTACTAGCATCGGATGGTTTTACCATTACTCTCATCAAAGAGAGTTACCATTACTCGCATCAGGCAGAGTTACCATTACTATCATCAGGGAGATTTACCATTACTATCATCAGGGAACAGTTATCGTTACTATTATCAGGGAGAGTTATCATTACTGTCATCAGGGACAGTTACCCTTACTATTATCAGGGAATATTTACCATTGCTATCATCAGAGAGTGTTACAATTACTATCGTCAGGGTGAGTTACAATTACTCTCATCAGTGAGAGTTACCATTACTCTCATCAGGGAATATTTACAATTACTAGCATCAGAGAGAGTTACCATTACTATCATTAGGGATAGTTACCATTACTCTCATCAGGGAGAGTTACCATTGCAATCATCAGGGAGAGTTACCATTGCTATCATCAGGGAGAGTTATCATTACAGCCATCAAGGAGATTTACCATTACTATCATCAGGGAGAGTTACTATTACTCTCATCAAGGAGAGTTATCATTACTATCATCAGAGAGATTTACCATTACCATCATCAGTAACAGTTAGCATTACTCTCATCAGAGAGAGTTACCATTGCTCTCATCAGGGAGAGCTACACTTACTATCATCAGGGAGAGTTATCCTTACAGTCATTATGGAGATTTACCATTGCTATCATCAGGCAGAGTTACCATTACTCTCATCAAGGAGAGTTATCGTTAATATCATCAGGGAGAGTTACCAATGCTATCATCAGGGAGAGTTACCATTGCTGTCGTCAGGGAACAGTTATCGTTACTATTATCAGGGAGAGTTATCATTACTGTCATCAGGGATAGTTACCATTGCTATCATCAGGGAGAGTTACCATTGCTGTCGTCAGGGAATGGTTTCCATTACTAGCATCAGAGAGAGTTACCATTACTCTCATCAGGGAACGTTACCATTATCCTCATCAGAGAGAGTTACCATTGCTCTCATCAGGGAGAAAGACCATTGCTATCATCAGAGAGAGTTGCCATTGCTATCATCTGGGAGAGTTATCATTACTGTCATCAGGGAGAGTTTCCCTTACAATCATCAGGGAATGGTTACCATTGCTATCATCAGAAAGAGTTACTATTCATCTCATCAGGGAGAGTTACCATTCCTCTCAATAGAAAGAGTTACCATTACTATCAATAGGGAGATTTACCATTACTATCATCAGGGAAAGGTTATCATTGCTGTCTTTAGGCAGACACACCATTATTATTATCAGGGAACTTTTAACATTACTATCATCAGGGAATGGTTACCATTACAATCACCAGGGAGAGTTATAGTTACTATCATCAGGGAGTGTTACCATTACTCTAATCAGGGAACGGTTTCCATTACTAGCATCAGAGAGAGTTATCATTACTCTCATCAGGGAGAATTACCATTACTCTCATCAGAGAGTGTCCACATTGCTCTCATTAGGGAGAAGTACCATTGCTATCATCAGAGAGAGTTACCATTACTATCATCAGGGAACAGTTACCATTACTATCATCAGGGAGTGTAATCATTACTGTCATCAGGGACAGTTACCCTTATTATTATCAGGGAATGTTTACCATTGCTATCATTCGAGAGAGCTACAATTACTATCATTAGTGTGAGTTACAATTACTCTCATCAGTGAGAGCTACCATTACTCTAATCATAGAGAGTTACCGTTTCTGTCATCAGAGAGACATACCATTACTATCATCAGGGAGATTTACCATTACTATCATCAGGGAACAGTTATCGTTACTATTATCAGGGAGAGTAATCATTACTGTCATCAGGGACAGTTACCATTGCTATCATCAGGGAGAGTTACCATTACTCTCATCAGGGAGAGTTACCATTACTCTCATCAGGGAATGGTTACCAATACTAGCATCAGAAAGTGTTACCATTACTCTCATCAGGGAGAGTTACCATTGCTATCACCATAGAGAGTTACTATTATTCTCATCAGGGAGAGTTACCATTGCTGTCATCAGGGAGAGTTATCTTTACTATCATCAGGGACATTTACCATTACTATCATCAGGGAGAGTTGTGATTACTCTCATCAGGGAGATTTATCATTACTATCATCATTGAGAGTTACCATTACTCTTATCACGGAGAGTTACCATTGCTCTCATCACGGAGTGTTTCCATTGCTATCATTTGTGAGAATTGCCATTACTCTAATCAGGGATTGGTTACCATTACTAGCACCAAAGAGAGTTACCATTACTCTCATCAGGTAGAGTTACCATTGCTATCATCAGAGAGAGTTACCATTGTTATCATCAGGGAGAGTTACCATTGCTATCATCAGGGAGAGTTTCCCTTACTATCATCAGGGAGAGTTACCATTACTCTCATCAGGGAGAGTTACCATTACTCTCATCAGAGAGAGTTACCATTTCTGTCATCATGGAGATTTGCCATTACTATCATCAGGGAACAGTTACCTTTACTATTATCAGAGAGAGTTATCATTACTGTCATCAGGGAGATTTAACATTACTATCATCAGGGAACAGTTACCATTGCTATCATCAGGGAGATTTATCATTACTCTCATCAGGGAGAATTAACATTACTCTCATCAGGGAGATTTACCTTTGCTATCGACAGGGAGAGTTACCATTACTCTCATCATTGATATTTACCATTACTATCATCAGGGATCAGTAACCATTACTCTCATAAGGAGAGTGACCATTACTATCATCAGGGAGAGTTACTATTACTCTCATCAAGGAGAGTTATCATTACTATCAACAGAGAGATTTACCACTACCATCATCAGTGAGAGTTACCATTACTCTCATCAGAGAGAGTTACCATTTCTGTCATCAGAGAGACATACCATTACTATCATCAGGGAGATTTACCATTACTATCATCAGGGAACAGTTAGCATTACTATTATCAGGGAGAGTTATCATTACTGTCATCAGGGACAGTTACCATTGCTATCATCAGGGAGAGTTACCATTACTCTCATCAGGGAGAGTTACCATTACTCTCATCAGGGAATGGTTACCAATACTAGCATCAGAGAGTGTTACCATTACTCTCATCAGGGAGAGTTACCATTGCTATCACCAGAGAGAGTTACTATTATTCTCATCAGGGAGAGTTACCACTGCTGTCATCAGGGAGAGTTATCTTTACTATCATCAGGGAGATTTACCATTACTATCATCAGGGAGAGTTGCGATTACTCTCATAAGGGAGATTTATCATTACTATCATCATTGAGAGTTACCATTACTCTTATCACGGAGAGCTACCATTGCTCTCATCAGGGAGAGTTTCCATTGCTATCGTTTGTGAGAATTGCCAATACTCTAGTCAGGGATTGGTTACCATTACTAGCACCAAAGAGAGTTACCATTACTCTCATCAGGTAGAGTTACCATTGCTATCATCAGGGAGAGTTACCATTGCTATCATCAGGGAGAGTTTCCCTTACTATCATCAGGGAGAGTTACCATTGCTATCATTAGGGAGCGTTACCATTAATCTCATCATGGAGAGTTACCATTGCTCTCATCAGAGAGAGGTACCGTTGCTATCATCAAAGTGAGTTACCATTGCTATCATCAGGGAGAGGTACCATTATTCTCATCAGGGAATGGCTACCATTACAACATCAGAGAGATTTACCATTACTCTCATCAGGGAGAGTTACCATTACTCTATTCAGAGTGAATTACCACTGCTCTCATCAGGGAGAGTTACCGTTGCTATCATCAGAGAGAATTACCATTACTCTCATCAGGGAGAATTACCATTACTCGCATCAGGGAGAGTTACCATTACTCTCATCAGAGAGAGTTACCATTTCTGTCATCATGGAGATTTGTCATTACTATCATCAGGGAACAGTTACCTTTACTATTATCAGGGAGAGTTATCATTACTGTCATCAGGGAGATTTACCATTACTATCATCAGGGAACAGTTACCATTGCGATCATCAGGGAGATTTATCATTGCTATCATCAGGGAGAGTTATCATTACTCTCATCAGGGAGAGTTACCATTACTCTCATCAGGGAGATTAACCTTTGCTATCGAAAGGGAGAGTTACTATTACACTCATCAGGGATATTTACCATTACTATCATCAGGGATCAGTAACCATTAATCTCATCGAGGAGAGTGACCATTACTATCATCAGGGAGAGTTACCATTGCTATCATCAGAGACAGTTACCATTTTTATCATCGGGGAGAGTTACCATTGCTATCATCAGGGAGGGTTTCCCTTACTATCATCGCGGAGAGTTACCATTACTCTCATCAGGGAGAGCTACCATTGCAATCATCAGAGAGAGTTACCATTACTCTCATCAGGGAATATTTACAATTACTAGCATCAGAGAGAGTTACCATTACTATCATTAGGGATAGTTACCATTACTCTCATCAGGGAGAGTTACCATTGCAATCATCAGGGAGAGTTACCATTGCTATCATCAGGGAGAGTTATCATTACAGCCATCAAGGAGATTGACCATTACTATCATCAGGGAGAGTTACTATTACTCTCATCAAAGAGAGTTATCATTACTATCATCAGAGAGATATACCATTACCATCATCAGTGAGAGTTACCTTTACGCTCATTAGAGAGTGTTACCATTGCTCTCATCAGGGAGAGTTATCATTACAGCCATCAAGGAGATTTACCATTACTATCATCAGGGAGAGTTACCATTACTCTCATCAGATATAGTTACCATTACTCACGTTAGGGAGAGTTACCATTACTCTCATCAGGGAGAGTTACCATTGCTATCATCTGGGAGAGTTACCATTGCTATCATCAGGGAGAGTTAGCCTTACTATCATCAGAGAGAGTTATCATTACAGTCATCAAGGAGATTTACCATTACTATCATCAGGGAGAGATACCATTACTCTCATCAAGGAGAGTTACCATTGCTCTCATTAGTGAGAGCTACCATTGCTCTCATCATGGAGCGTTACCATTGCACTCATCAGGGAGAGGTACCATTGCTATCATCAGGGTGAGTTAACATTACGCTCATCAGCAAGAGTTACCATTACTCTCATCAGAGGAAGTTACCACTGCTCTCATCAGGGAGAGTTACCGTTGCTAACATCAGAGAGAATTACCATTACTCTCATCAGGGAGAGTTACCATTATTCGCATCAGGGAGAGTTATCATTACTGTCATCAGAGAGAGTTACCATTTCTGTCATCAGGAAGTTTTACCATTACTATCATCAGGGAACAGTTACCATTGCTATTATCAGGGAGAGTTATCATTACTGTCATCAGGGACGGTTACCCTTACTATTATCAGGTATTGTTTACCAATGCTGTCATCAGAGAGAGTTACCATTACTGTCATCAGGGACATTTACCATTAGTCTCATCAGGGAGATTTACCATTGCTATCGTCAGTGAGAGTTACCATTACTCTCATCAGGGATATTTACCATTACTATCATCAGGGATCAGTTACCATTACTCTCATCAAGGAGAGTTACCATACTGTAAACAGGGAGAGTTACCATTGCTATCATCAGAGAGAGTTACACTTACTATCATCAGGGAGAGTTATCCTTACAGTCATTAAGGAGATTTACCATTACTATCATCAGGGAGTGTTACCATTACTCTAATCAGGGAACGGTTTCCATTACTAGCATCAGAGAGAGTTACCATAACTCTCATCAGGTAGAATTGCCATTAATCTCATCAGAGAGTGTCCCCATTGCTCTCATTAGGGAGAAGTACCATTGCTATCATCAGAGAGAGTTACCATTACTATCATCAGGGAACAGTTACCATTACTATCATCAGGGAGTGTAATCATTACTGTCATCAGGGACAGTTACCCTTATTATTATCAGGGAATTTTTACCATTGCTATCATTAGAGAGAGTTACAATTACTATCATTAGTGTGAGTTACAATTACTATCATCAGTGAGAGTTACCATTACTCTCATCAGAGAGAGTTACTATTTCTGTCATCAGAGAGACATACCATTACTATCATCAGGGAGATTTACCATTACTATCATCACGGAGAGTTACCATTGCTATCATGAGGGAGAGTTAGCCTTACTATCATCAGGGAGAGTTATTATTACAGTCATCAAGGAGATTTACCATTACTATCATCAGGGAGATATATCATTACTCTCAAATTGGAGAGTTACCATTGCTATCATCAGAAAGAGTTACCATTACTATCATCAGGGAACGTTTATGATTACTGTCATCAGGGAGATTTATCTTTACTATTATCAGAGAACAGTTATCATTACTATCATCAGGGAATGGTTACCATTACTATCACCAGGGAGAGTTACCATTGGTATCATAAGGGAGAGTTGACATTACTATCATCAGGGAGAGTTATCATTACAGTCATCCAGGAGTTTTAGCATTACTATCATCAGGGAACGTTTATGATTACTGTCATCAGGGAGATTTATCTTTACTATTATCAGAGAACAGTTATCATTACTATCATCAGGGAATGTTTACCATTACTATCACCAGGGAGAGTTACCATTGGTATCATCAGGGAGAGTTGACATTACTATCATCAGGGAGAGTTATCATTACAGTCATCCAGGAGTTTTAGCATTACTATCATCAGGGAGAGATACCATTACTCTCATCTGGGAGAATTACCATTGCTATCATCAGGGAGAGTTACCATTACTCTCATCAGGGAATGGTTACCATTACTAGCATCAGAGAGTGTTACTATTACTCTCATCAGGGAGAGTTACCATTGCTATCATTAGGGAGAGTTACCATTACTCTCATCATGGAGAGTTACCATTGCACTCATCAGGGAGAGGTACCATTGCTATCATCAGAGTGAGTTACCATTACTATCATCAGGGAGAGTTACCATTACTCTCATCAGGGAATGGTTACCATTACTAGCATCAGAGAGTGTTACTATTACTCTCATCAGGGAGAGTTACCATTGCTATCATTAGGGAGAGTTACCATTACTCTCATCATGGAGAGTTACCATTGCACTCATCAGGGAGAGGTACCATTGCTATCATCAGAGTGAGTTACCATTACTATCATCAGGGAGAGTTACCATTACTCTCATCAGGGAGAATTACCATTGCTATCATCAGGGAGAGCTACCATTATTCTCATCAGGGAATGGTTACCATTACATCATCAGAGAGAGTTACCATTACTCTCATCAGCTAGAGTTACCGTTGCTATCATCAGGGAGAATTACCATTACTCTCATCAGGGAGAGTTACCATTACTCGCATCAGGCAGAGTTACCATTACTCTCATCAGAGAGAGTTACCATTTCTGTCATAGGGAGATTTTACCATTACTATCATCAGGGAGAGTTATCATTACTGTCATCAGGGAGATTTACCATTGCTCTCATCAGGGAGAGGTACCGATGCTATGATCAGAGTGAGTTACCATTACTCTCATCAGGGAGAATTACCATTGCTATCATCAGGGAGAGTTACCATTATTCTCATCAGGGAATGGTTACCATTACAACATCAGAGAGATTTACCATTGCTATCATCAGAGAGAGTTACCATTGGTATCATTAGGGAGAGATACCATTGCTATCATCAGGGAATGGTTACCATTGCTATCATCAGGGAGAGTTATCATTACTATCATCAGGGAGAGTTATAATTACTCTCATCAGGGAGAGTTACAATTACTCTCATCAGGGATACTTACCATTACTATCATCCGGGGTCAGTTACCATTACTCTCATCATGGAGTGTTACCATTACTATCATCAGGGAGAGTTACCATTACTCTCATCAAGGAGAGTTATCCTTACAGTCATCAAGGAGATTTACCATTACTATCATCAGTGAGAGTTACCATTACTCTCATCAAGGAGAGTTATCATTACTATCATCAGGGAGAGTTACCTTTGCTATCATCAGAAAGAGTTACCATTACTATCATCAGGGAGATTTAACATTACTATCATCAGGGAAAAGTTATCACTGCTGTCATTAGGCAGACTTACCATTATTATTATCAGGGAACAGTTATCATTACTATCATCAGGGAATGGTTACCATTACTATCACCAGGTAGAGTTATCGTTACTCTCATCAGGGAGTGTTACCATTACTCTAACCAGGGAATGGTTTCCATTACTAGCATCAGAGAGAGTTACCATTACTCTCATCAG
The DNA here is from genome assembly GCF_030028105.1 of Mobula birostris. NCBI lineage: Eukaryota > Metazoa > Chordata > Chondrichthyes > Myliobatiformes > Myliobatidae > Mobula > Mobula birostris. The sequence continues at coordinate 91,699,287 of NC_092376.1, forward strand.
GGAGAGTTACCATTACTCTCAACCGAGAGAGTTACCATTGCTCTCATCAGGGAGAAGTACCATTGCTATTATCAGACAGAGATACCATTACTATCATCAGGGAGAGTTATCATTACTGTCATCAGGGACATTTACCCTTACTATTATCAGGGAATGATTACCATTGTTATCATCAGAAAAAGTTACCATTACTATCATCAGGGTGAGTTACAATTACTCTCAGCAGTGAGAGATGCCATTACTCTCATCGGAAATAGTTACCATTTCTGTCATCAGAGAGATTTACCATTACTATCATCAGGGAACAATTACCATTACTAATATCAGGGAGAATTATCATTACTGTCATCAGGGACAGTTACCATTGCTAACGTCAGGGAGAGTTATAATTACTCCCATCAGGGAGAGTTACCAATACTCTCTTGGGATATTTACCATTACTGTCATCAGGGATCAGTTACCATTACTCTCATCAAGGAGAGTTACTATTACTATCATCAGGCAGAGTTACCATTGCTATCATCAGAGAGAGTTACCCTTACTCTCATCAGGGAGAGTTATCCTTGCAGTCATAAGGGAGATTTACCATCACTAACAGTAGGGAGAGTTACCATTACTCTCATCAAGGAGAGTTATCATTACTTTCATCAGGGACAGTTACCATTGCTATCATCAGGGAGAGTTACTATTACTCTCATCAGGGAATGGTTACCATTACTATCATCAGAGAGAGCTGCCATTATTATCATCAGGGAGAGTTATCATTACTGTCATCAGGGACAGTTTCCTTTACTATCATCATTGGATGGTTACCATTGTTATCATCAGAGATTTACTATTACTCTCATCAGGGAGAGTTACCATTCCTATCATCAGAAAGAGTTACCATTACTATCATCAGTGCGATTTACCATTACTATCATCAGGGAAATGTTATCATTGCTGTCATTAGGCAGACTTACCATTATTATTATCAGGGAACAGTTATCATTACTATCATCAGGGAACGGTTACCATTACTATCACCAGGCAGAGTTATCGTTACTATCATCAGGGAGTGTTACCATTACTCTAATCAGGGAATGGTTTCCATTACTAGCATCAGAGAGAGTTACCATTACTCTCATCAGAGAGAGTTTCCATTGCTCTCATCAGGGAGAAGTAACATTGCTATCATCAGAGAGAGTTATCACTACTCTCATCAGGGACAGTTACCCTTACTATTATCAGGGAATTTTTACAATTGCTATAATCAGAGAGAGTTACCATTGCTATCATCAGGGTGAGCTACAATTACATTCATCAGTGAGAGTTACCATTACTCTCATCAGAGAGAGTCACCATTTCTGTCATCAGGGAGATTTACCATTACTATCATCAGGGAACAGTTACCATTACTATTATCAGGGATAGTTATCATTACTGTCATCAGGGACAGTTACCATTGCTATCATCAGGGAGAGGTACCATTACTCTCATCAGGGACTGGTTACCATTACTAGCATCAGAGTGTGTTACCATTACTCTCATCAGAGAGAGTTACTATTAATCTCATCAGGGAGATTTACCATTACTATCATCAGGGAGAGTTGCCATTACTCTCATCAGGGAGATTTACCATTACTATCATCAGTGAGAGTTACCATTACTCTCATCAGAGAGTGTTACCATTGCTCTCATCAGGGAGAATTTCCATTGCTATCATTAGTGAGAGTTACCATTACTCTCATCAGGGAATGGTTACCATTACTAGCATCAGAGAGAGTTACCATTACTCTCATTAGGGAGAGTTACCATTGCTCTCATCAGGGAGAGTTACCATTGCTATCATCAGAGAGAGTTACCATTGATATCATTAGGGAGAGATACCATTGCTATCATCAGGGAGAGTTTCCCTTTCTATCATCAGGGAGAGTTACCATTGCTATCATCAAGGAGAGTTATCATTACAGCCATCAAGGAGATTTACCATTACTATCATCGGGGAGAGTTACTATTACTCTCATCAAGGAGAGTTATCATTGCTATCATCAGGGAGATTTACCATTACTATCATCAGTGAGAGTTACTATTACTCTCATCAGAGAGAGTTACCATTGCTCTCATCAGGGAGAGTTAACGTTGCTATCATCAGTGAGAGTTACCATTACTCTCATCAGGGAATGGTTAACATTACTAGCATCAGATAGAGTTACCATTATTCTCATTAGGGAGAGTTACCATTGCTCTCATCAGGGAGAGGTACCATTGCTATCAACAGAGTGAGTTAGGATTACTATCATCAGGGAGCATTACCATTGCTATGATCAGGGAGAGTTACCTTTATTCTCAGCAGGGAATGGTTACCATTACAACATCAGAGAGAGTTACCATTACTCTCATCAGGGAGAGTTACCATTACTCTCATCAGGAGAGTTGCCACTGCTCTCATCAGGGAGAGTTACCGTTGCTATCATCAGAGAGAATTGCCATTACTCTCACCAGGGAGAGTTACCGTTAGTCTCATCAGGAGAGTTGCCACTGCTCTCATCAGGGAGAGTTACCTTTGCTATCATCAGAGAGAATTGCCATTACTCTCACCAGGGAGAGTTACCATTACTCTCATCAGACAGAGTTACCATTTCTGTCATCAGGGAGATTTACCATTACTATCATCAGGGAACAGTTACAATTACTATTATCAGGGAGAGTTTTCATTACTGTCATCAGGTAGATTTACCATTACTATCATCAGGGAACAGTTACCATTGCTATCATCAGGGAGAGTTATCATTACTATCATCAGGGAGAATTATAATTACTCTCATCAGGGAGAGTTACCATTACTCTCATCAGGGAGAGTTGCCATTACTCTCATCAGGGATATTTACCATTACTATCATCCGGGGTCAGTTACCCTTACTCTCATCAAGGGGAGTTATCCTTACAGTCATCAAGGAGATTTACCATTACTATCATCAGGGAGAGTTACCATTACTCTCATCATGGAGAGTTATCATTACTATCATCAGAAAGAGTTACTATTACTATCATCAGGGAGATTTAACATTACTATCATCAGGGAAAAGTTATCACTGCTGTCATTAGGTAGACTTACCATTATTATTATCAGGGAACAGTTATCATTACTATCATCAGGGAATGGTTACCATTACTATCACCTGGTAGAGTTATCGTTACTATCATCAGGGAGTGTTACCATTACTCTAACCATGGAATGTTTTCCATTACTAGCATCAGAGAGAGTTACCATTGCTCTCATCAGGAAGAGTTATATTTACTCTCATCAGAGAGAGTTACCATTGCTATCATCAGACAGATTTACCATTACTATCATCAGGGAGAGTTATCATTACTGCCATCAGGGACATTTACTCTTACTATTATCAGGGAATTTTTACCATTGCTATCATCAGAAAGAGTTACCATTACTATCATCAGGGTGAGTTACAATTACTCTCATCAGTGAGAGCTGCCATTACTCTCATCGGAGAGAGTTACCATTTCTGTCATCAGGGAGATTTACCATTACTATCATCAGGGAACAATTACCATTACTAATATCAGGGAGAGTTATCATTACTGTCATCAGGAACAGTTACCATTGCTATCGTCAGGGAGAGTTACCATTACTCCCATCAGGGAGAGTTACCAATACTCTCTTGGGATATTTACCATTACTGTCATCAGGGATGAGTTACCATTACTCTCATCAAGGAGAGTTACTATTACTATCATCAGGGAGAGTTACCATTGCTATCATCAGAGAGAGTTACCCTTACTCTCATCAGGGAGAGTTATCCTTGCAGTCATAAGGGAGATTTACCATTACTAACAGCAGGGAGATTTACCATTACTCTCATCAAGGAGAGTTATCATTACTTTCGTCAGGGAGATTTACCATTACTATCATCAGGGAAAGGTTATCATTGCTGTCATTAGGCAGACTTACCACTATTATTATCAGTGAACTGTTATCATTACTATCATCAGGGAACGGTTACCATTACTATCACCAGGCAGAGTTATCGTTACTATCATCAGAGAGTGTTACCATTACTCTTATCAGGGAATGGTTTCCATTACTAGCATCAGAGAGAGTTACCATTACTCTCATCAGGGAGTGTTACCATTACTCTCATCAGAGAGAGTTTCCATTGCTCTCATCAGAAAGAAGTAACATTGCTATCATCAGAGAGAGTTGTCACTACTGTCATCAGGGACAGTTACCCTTACTATTATCAGGGAATTTTTACAATTGCTATGATCAGAGAGAGTTACCATTGCTATTATCAGGGTGAATTACAATTACTGTCATCAGTGAGAGTTACCAATACTCTCATCAGAGAGAGTCACCATTTCTGTCATCAGAGAGATTTACCATTACTATCATCAGGGAACAGTTACCATTTCTATCATCAGGGAGAGTTACCATTACTCTCATCAGGGAATGGTTTCCATTACTAGCATCAGAGAGTGTTACCATTACTCTCATCAGGGAGAGTTACCATTGCTATCATCAGAGAGAGTTACTATTACTGTCATCAGGGAGATTTACCATTGCTGTCATCAGGAAGAGTTATTATTACTATCATCAGGGAGATTTACCATTACTACCATCAGGGAGAGTTGCCATTACTCTCATCAGGGAGATTTACCATTACTATCATCAGTCAGAGTTACCATTACTCTCATCAGAGAGAGTTACCATTGCTCTCATCAGGGAGAATTACCATTGCTATCATCAGGGAGAGTTACCAATATTCTCATCAGGGAATGGTTACCATTACAACATCAGAGAGATTTACCATTACTCTCATCAGGGAGAGTTACCATTACTCTCATCAGAGAGAATTACCACTGCTCTCATCAGGGAGAGTTACCGTTGCTATCATCAGAGAGAATTGCCATTACTCTCACCAGGGAGAGTTACCATTACTCTCATCAGACAGAGTTACCATTTCTGTCATCAGGGAGATTTACCATTACTATCATCAGGGAACAGTTACAATTACTATTATCAGGGAGAGTTTTCATTACTGTCATCAGGTAGATTTACCATTACTATCATCAGGGAACAGTTACCATTGCTATCATCAGGGAGAGTTATCATTACTATCATCAGGGAGAATTATAATTACTCTCATCAGGGAGAGTTACCATTACTCTCATCAGGGAGAGTTGCCATTACTCTCATCAGGGATATTTACCATTACTATCATCCGGGGTCAGTTACCCTTACTCTCATCAAGGGGAGTTATCCTTACAGTCATCAAGGAGATTTACCATTACTATCATCAGGGAGAGTTACCATTACTCTCATCATGGAGAGTTATCATTACTATCATCAGAAAGAGTTACTATTACTATCATCAGGGAGATTTAACATTACTATCATCAGGGAAAAGTTATCACTGCTGTCATTAGGTAGACTTACCATTATTATTATCAGGGAACAGTTATCATTACTATCATCAGGGAATGGTTACCATTACTATCACCTGGTAGAGTTATCGTTACTATCATCAGGGAGTGTTACCATTACTCTAACCATGGAATGTTTTCCATTACTAGCATCAGAGAGAGTTACCATTGCTCTCATCAGGAAGAGTTATATTTACTCTCATCAGAGAGAGTTACCATTGCTATCATCAGACAGATTTACCATTACTATCATCAGGGAGAGTTATCATTACTGCCATCAGGGACATTTACTCTTACTATTATCAGGGAATTTTTACCATTGCTATCATCAGAAAGAGTTACCATTACTATCATCAGGGTGAGTTACAATTACTCTCATCAGTGAGAGCTGCCATTACTCTCATCGGAGAGAGTTACCATTTCTGTCATCAGGGAGATTTACCATTACTATCATCAGGGAACAATTACCATTACTAATATCAGGGAGAGTTATCATTACTGTCATCAGGAACAGTTACCATTGCTATCGTCAGGGAGAGTTACCATTACTCCCATCAGGGAGAGTTACCAATACTCTCTTGGGATATTTACCATTACTGTCATCAGGGATGAGTTACCATTACTCTCATCAAGGAGAGTTACTATTACTATCATCAGGGAGAGTTACCATTGCTATCATCAGAGAGAGTTACCCTTACTCTCATCAGGGAGAGTTATCCTTGCAGTCATAAGGGAGATTTACCATTACTAACAGCAGGGAGATTTACCATTACTCTCATCAAGGAGAGTTATCATTACTTTCGTCAGGGAGATTTACCATTACTATCATCAGGGAAAGGTTATCATTGCTGTCATTAGGCAGACTTACCACTATTATTATCAGTGAACTGTTATCATTACTATCATCAGGGAACGGTTACCATTACTATCACCAGGCAGAGTTATCGTTACTATCATCAGAGAGTGTTACCATTACTCTTATCAGGGAATGGTTTCCATTACTAGCATCAGAGAGAGTTACCATTACTCTCATCAGGGAGTGTTACCATTACTCTCATCAGAGAGAGTTTCCATTGCTCTCATCAGAAAGAAGTAACATTGCTATCATCAGAGAGAGTTGTCACTACTGTCATCAGGGACAGTTACCCTTACTATTATCAGGGAATTTTTACAATTGCTATGATCAGAGAGAGTTACCATTGCTATTATCAGGGTGAATTACAATTACTGTCATCAGTGAGAGTTACCAATACTCTCATCAGAGAGAGTCACCATTTCTGTCATCAGAGAGATTTACCATTACTATCATCAGGGAACAGTTACCATTTCTATCATCAGGGAGAGTTACCATTACTCTCATCAGGGAATGGTTTCCATTACTAGCATCAGAGAGTGTTACCATTACTCTCATCAGGGAGAGTTACCATTGCTATCATCAGAGAGAGTTACTATTACTGTCATCAGGGAGATTTACCATTGCTGTCATCAGGAAGAGTTATTATTACTATCATCAGGGAGATTTACCATTACTACCATCAGGGAGAGTTGCCATTACTCTCATCAGGGAGATTTACCATTACTATCATCAGTCAGAGTTACCATTACTCTCATCAGAGAGAGTTACCATTGCTCTCATCAGGGAGAATTACCATTGCTATCATCAGGGAGAGTTACCAATATTCTCATCAGGGAATGGTTACCATTACAACATCAGAGAGATTTACCATTACTCTCATCAGGGAGAGTTACCATTACTCTCATCAGAGAGAATTACCACTGCTCTCATCAGGGAGAGTTACCGTTGCTATCATCAGAGAGAATTACCATTACTCTCATCAGGGAGAATTACCATTACTCGCATCAGGGAGAGTTACCATTACTCTCATCAGAGAGAGTTACCATTTTTGTCAGCATGGAGATTTGCCATTACTATCATCAGGGAACAGTTACCTTTACTATTATCAGGGAGAGTTATCATTACTGTCATCAGGGAGATTTAACATTACTATCATCAGGGAGATTTACCATTACTATCATCAGGGAAAGGTTAACATTGCTGTCATTAGGCAGACTTACCATTATTATTATCAGTGAACTGTTATCATTACTATCATCAGGGAACGGTTACCATTACTATCACCAGGCAGAGTTATTGTTACTATCATCAGAGAGTGTTACCATTACTCTTATCAGGGAATGGTTTCCATTACTAGCATCAAAGAGAGTTACCATTACTCTCATCAGAGAGAGTTTCCATTGCTCTCATCAGGAAGAAGTAACATTGCTATCATCAGAGAGAGTTACCATTCCTATCATCAGAGAGAGTTATCACTACTGTCATCAGGGACAGATACCCTTACTATTATCAGGCAATTTTTACAATTGCTATGATCAGAGAGAGTTACCATTGCTATCATCAGGGTGAATTACAATTACTCTCATCAGTGAGAGTTACCAATACTCTCATCAGAGAGAGTCACCATTTCTGTCATCAGAGAGATTTACCATTTCTATCATCAGGGAACAGTTACCATTACTCTCATCAGAGAGAGTTACCATTGCTCTCATCAGGGAGAATTACCATTGCTATCATCAGGGAGAGATACGATTATTCTCATCAGGGAATGGTTACCATTACAACATCAGAGAGATTTACCATTACTCTCATCAGGGAGAGTTACCATTGCTCTCATCAGAGAGAATTACCACTGCTCTCATCAGGGAGTGTTACCGTTGCTATCATCAGAGAGAATTACCATTACTCTCATCAGGGAGAATTACCATTACTCGCATCAGGGAGAGTTACCATTACTCTCATCAGAGAGAGTTACCATTTTTGTCATCATGGAGATTTGCCATTACTATCATCAGGGAACAGTTACCTTTACTATTATCAGGGAGAGTTATCATTACTGTCATCAGGGAGACTTCCCATTACTATCATCAGGGAACAGTTACCATTGCTATCATCAAGGAGATTTAGCATTACTATCATCAGGGAGATTTACCATTACTATCATCAGTGAGAGTTACTATTACTCTCATCAGAGAGAGTTACAGTTGCTCTCATCAGGGAAAGTTAACGTTGCTATCATCAGTGAGAGTTACCATTGCTCTCATCAGGGAATGGTTACCATTACTAGCATCGGATAGTTTTACCATTACTCTCATCAAAGAGAGTTACCATTACTCGCATCAGACAGAGTTACCATTACTCTCATCAGAGAGTGTCCACATTGCTCTCATTAGGGAGAAGTACCATTGCTATCATCAGAGAGAGTTACCATTACTATCATCAGGGAACAGTTACCATTACTATCATCAGGGAGTGTAATCATTGCTGTCATCAGGGACAGTTACCCTTATTATTATCAGGGAATGTTTACCATTGCTATCATCCGAGAGAGCTACAATTACTATCATTAGTGTGAGTTAGAATTACTCTCATCAGTGAGAGTTACCATTACTCTAATCAGAGAGAGTTACCATTTCTGTCATCAGAGAGACATACCATTACTATCATCAGGGAGATTTACCATTACTATCATCAGGGAACAGTTATCATTACTATTATCAGGGAGAGTTATCATTACTGTCATCAGGGACAGTTACCATTGCTATCATCAGGGAGAGTTACCATTGCTGTCGTCAGGGAATGGTTTCCATTACTAGCATCAGTGAGAGTTACCATTACTCTCATCAGGGAACTTTACCATTACCCTCATCAGAGAGAGTTACCATTGCTCTCATCAGGGAGAAAAACCATTGCTATCATCAGAGAGAGTTGCCATTACTATCATCTGGGAGAGTTATCATTACTGTCATCAGGGAGAGTTTCCCTTACAATCATCAGGGAATGGTTACCATTGCTATCATCAGAGAGAGTTACTATTCCTCTCATCAGGGAGAGTTACCATTCCTCTCAATAGAAAGAGTTACCATTACTATCAATAGGGAGATTTACCATTACTATCATCAGGGAAAGCTTATCATTGCTGTCTTTAGGCAGACACACCATTATTATTATCAGGGAACTTTTAACATTACTATCATCAGGGAATGGTTACCATTACTATCACCAGGGAGAGTTATAGTTACTATCATCAGGGAGTGTTACCATTACTCTAATCAGTGAACGGTTTCCATTACTAGCATCAGAGAGAGTTACCATTACTCTCATCAGGAAGAATTACCATTACTCTCAACAGAGAGTGTCCACATTGCTCTCATTAGGGAGAAGTACCATTGCTATCATCAGAGAGAGTTGCCATTACTATCATCAAGGAACAGATACCATTACTATCATCAGGGAGTGTAATCATTACTGTCATCAGGGACAGTTACCCTTATTATTATCAGGGAATGTTTACCATTGCTATCATCCGAGAGAGCTACAAATACTATCATTAGTGTGAGTTACAATTACTCTCATCAGTGAGAGTTACCATTACTCTAATTAGAGAGAGTTACCATTTCTGTCATCAGAGAGACATACCATTACTATCATCAGGGAGATTTACCATTACTATCATCAGGGAACAGTTATCTTTACTATTATCAGGGATAGTTATCATTACTGTCATCAGGGAGATTTAACATTACTATCATCAGGGAACAGTTACCATTGCTATCATCAGGGAGATTTATCATTACTATCATCAGGGAGAGTTATCATTACTCTCATCAGGGAGAGTTACCATTACTCTCATCAGGGAGATTTACCTTTGCTATCGACAGGGAGAGTTACCATTACTCTCATCAGGGATATTTACCATTACTATCATCAGGGATCAGTAACCATTACTCTCATCAAGGAGAGTGACCATTACTATCATCAGGGAGAGTTACTATTACTCTCATCAGAGAGAGTTACCATTTCTGTCATCAGAGAGACATACCACTACTATCATCAGGGAGATTTACCATTACTATCATCAGGGAACAGTTATCATTACTATTATCAGGGAGAGTTATCATTACTGTCATCAGGGACAGTTACCATTACTCTCATCAGGGAGAGTTACCATTACTCTCATCAGGGAATGGTTACCAATACTAGCATCAGAGAGTGTTACCATTACTCTCATCAGGGAGAGTTACCATTGTTATCACCAGAGAGAGTTACTATTATTCTCATCAGGGAGAGTTACCATTGCTGTCATCAGGGAGAGTTATCTTTACTCTCATCAGGGAGATATACCATTACTATCATCATTGAGATTTACCATTACTCTTATCACGGAGAGCTACCATTGCTCTCATCAGGGAGAGTTTCCATTGCTATCATTTGTGAGAATTGCCATTATTCTAATCAGGGATTGGATACCATTACTAGCACCAAAGAGAGTTACCATTACTCTCATCAGGTAGAGTTTCCATTGCTATCATTAGGGAGCGTTACCATTACTCTCATCATGGAGAGTTACCATTGCTCTCATCAGAGAGAGGTACCGTTGCTATCATCAAAGTGAGTTACCATTGCTATCATCAGGGAGAGATGCCATTATTCTCAACAGGGAATGGCTACCATTACAACATCAGAGAGATTTACCATTACTCTCATCAGGGAGAGTTACCATTACTCTATTCAGAGAGAATTACCACTGCTCTCATCAGGGAGAGTTACCGTTGCTATCATCAGAGAGAATTACGATTACTCTCATCAGGGAGAATTACCATTACTCGCATCAGGGAGAGTTACCATTACTCTCATCAGAGAGAGTTACCATTTCTGTCATCATGGAGATTTGTCATTACTATCATCAGGGAACAGTTACCTTTACTATTATCAGGGAGACTTATCATTACTGTCATCAGGGAGATTTACCATTACTATCATCAGGGAACAGTTACCATTGCGATCATCAGGGAGATTTATCATTACTATCATCAGGGAGAGTTATCATTACTCTCATCAGGGAGAGTTACCATTACTCTCATCAGGGAGATTTACCATTGCTATCATTAGGGAGCGTTACCATTACTCTCATCAGGGATATTTACCATTATTATCATCAGGGATCAGTAACCATTACTCTCATCAAGGAGAGTGACAATTACTATCATCAGGGAGAGTTACCATTGCTATCATCGGAGACAGTTACCATTTTTATCATCAGGGAGAGTTACCTTTGCTATCATCAGGGAGAGTTTCACTTACTATCATCAGGGAGAGTTACCATTACTCTCATCAGGGAGAGTTACCATTGCAATCATCAGAGAGGGTTACCATTGCTATCATCAGGGTGAGTTACAATTACTCTCATCAGTGAGAGTTACCATTACTCTCATCAGGGAATATTTACAATTAATAGCATCAGAGAGAGTTACCATTACTATCATTAGGGATAGTTACCATTACTCTCATCAGGGAGAGTTACCATTGCAATCATCAGGGAGAGTTACCATTGCTATCATCAGGGAGAGTTATCATTACAACCATCAAGGAGATTGACCATTACTATCATCAGGGAGAGTTACTATTACTCTCATCAAGGAGAGTTATCATTACTATCATCAGAGAGATATACCATTACCATCATCAGTGAGAGTTACCTTTACGCTCATCAGAGAGTGTTACGATTGCTCTCATCAGGGAGAGTTATCATTACAGCCATCAAGGAGATTTACCATTACTATCATCAGGGAGAGTTACCATTACTCTCATCAGATACAGTTACCATTACTCACGTTAGGGAGAGTTACCATTACTCTCATCAGGGAGAGTTACCATTGCTATCATCTGGGAGAGTTACCATTGCTATCATCAGGGTGAGTTACAATTACTCTCATCAGTGAGAGTTTCCCTTACTCTCATCATGGATAGTTACCATTGCTCTCATCAGGGAGAGGTACCGTTGCTATCATCAGAGTGAGTTACCATTGCTATCATCAGGGAGAGTTAGCCTTACTATCATCAGAGAGAGTTATCATTACAGTCATCAAGGAGATTTACCATTACTATCATCAGGGAGAGATACCATTACTCTCATCAAGGAGAGTTACCTTTGCTATCATTAGTGAGAGCTACAATTACTCTCATCATAGAGAGTTACCACTGCACTCATCAGGGAGAGGTACCATTGCTATCATCAGGGTGAGTTAACATTATGCTCATCAGCGAGAGTTACCATTACTCTCATCAGAGGAAGTTACCACTGCTCTCATCAGGGAGAGTTACCGTTGCTAACATCAGAGAGAATTACCATTACTCTCATCAGGGAGAGTTACCATTTTTCGCATCAGGGGGAGTTATCATTACTGTCATCTGAGAGAGTTACCATTTCTGTCATCAGGAATTTTTACCATTACTATCATCAGGGAACAGTTACCATTGCTATTATCAGGGAGAGTTATCATTACTGTCATCAGGGACAGTTACCCTTTCTATTATCAGGTATTGTTTACCAATGCTATCATCAGAGAGAGTTACCATTACTGTCATCAGGGACATTTACCATTAGTCTCATCAGGGAGATTTACCATTGCTATCGTCAGGGAGAGTTACCATTACTCTCATCAGGGATATTTACTATTACTATCATCAGGGATCAGTTACCATTACTCTCATCAAGGAGAGTTACCATTACTGTCAACAGGGAGAGTTACCATTGCTATCATCAGAGAGAGTTACACTTACTATCATCAGGGAGAGTTATCCTTACAGTCATTAAGGAGATTTACCATTACTATCATCAGGGAGTGTTACCATTACTCTAATCAGGGAACGGTTTCCATTACTAGCATCAGAGAGAGTTACCTTAACTCTCATCAGGGAGAATTGCCATTAATCTCATCAGAGAGTGTCCCCATTGCTCTCATTAGGGAGAAGTACCATTGCTATCATCAGAGAGAGTTACCATTACTATCATCAGGGAACAGTTACCATTACTATCATCAGGGAGTGTAATCATTACTGTCATCCGGGACAGTTACCCTTATTATTATCAGGGAATGTTTACCATTGCTATCATCCGAGAGAGTTACAATTACTATCATTAGTGTAAGTTACAATTACTCTCATCTGTGAGAGTTACCATTACTCTCATCAGAGAGAGTTACTATTTCTGTCATCAGAGAGGCATACCATTACTATCATCAGGGAGACTTACCATTACTATCATCATGGAGAGTTACCATTACTATCATCACGGAGAGTTACCATTGCTATCATGAGGGAGAGTTAGCCTTACTATCATCAGGGAGAGTTATCATTACAGTCATCAAGGAGATTTACCATTACTATCATCAGGGAGATATATCATTACTCTCAAATTGGAGAGTTACCATTGCTATCATCAGAAAGAGTTACCATTACTATCATCAGGGAACGTTTATGATTACTGTCATCAGGGAGATTTATCTTTACTATTATCAGAGAACAGTTATCATTACTATCATCAGGGAATGGTTACCATTACTATCACCAGGGAGAGTTACCATTGGTATCATCAGGGAGAGTTGACATTACTATCATCAGGGAGAGTTATCATTACAGTCATCCAGGAGTTTTAGCATTACTATCATCAGGGAACGTTTATGATTACTGTCATCAGGGAGATTTATCTTTACTATTATCAGAGAACAGTTATCATTACTATCATCAGGGAATGGTTACCATTACTATCACCAGGGAGAGTTACCATTGGTATCATCAGGGAGAGTTGACATTACTATCATCAGGGAGAGTTATCATTACAGTCATCCAGGAGTTTTAGCATTACTATCATCAGGGAGAGATACCATAAATCTCATCTGGGAGAATTACCATTGCTATCATCAGGGAGAGTTACCATTACTCTCATCAGGGAATGGTTACCATTACTAGCATCAGAGAGTGTTACTATTACTCTCATCAGGGAGAGTTACCATTGCTATCATTAGGGAGAGTTACCATTACTCTCATCATGGAGAGTTACCATTGCACTCATCAGGGAGAGGTACCATTGCTATCATCAGAGTGAGTTACCATTACTATCATCAGGGAGAGTTACCATTACTCTCATCAGGGAGAATTACCATTGCTATCATCAGGGAGAGCTACCATTATTCTCATCAGGGAATGGTTACCATTACATCATCAGAGAGAGTTACCATTACTCTCATCAGCTAGATTTACCGTTGCTATCATCAGGGAGAATTACCATTACTCTCATCAGGGAGAGTTACCATTACTCGCATCAGGCAGAGTTACCATTACTCTCATCAGAGAGAGTTACCATTTCTGTCATAAGGGAGATTTCACCATTACTATCATCAGGGAGAGTTATCATTACTGTCATCAGGGAGAGTTACCATTGCTCTCATCAGGGAGAGGTACCGTTGCTATCATCAGAGTGAGTTACCATAACTATCATCAGGGAGAATTACTATTGCTATCATCAGGGAGAGTTACCATTATTCTCATCAGGGAATGGTTACCATTACAACATCAGAGAGATTTACCATTACTCTCATCAGGGAGAGTTACCATTACTCTCATCAGGGAGAGTTACCATTACTCTCATCAGAGAGAGTTACCATTTCTGTCATCATGGAGATTTGCCATTACTATCATCAGGGAACAGTTACCTTTACTATTATCAGGGAGAGTTATCATTACCGTAATCAGGGAGATTTACCATTACTATCATCAGGGAACATTTTCCATTGCTATCGTCAAGGAGAGTTATCATTACTATCATCAGGGAGATTTACCATTACTATCATCAGTGAGAGTTACTATTACTCTTATCAGAGAGAGTTACAATTGCTCTCATCAGGGAGAGTTAACGTTGCTATCATCAGTGAGAGTTACCATTGCTCTCATCTGGGAATGGTTACCATTTCTAGCATCAGATAGTTTTACCATTACTCTCATTAGGGAGAGTTACCATTACTCTCATCAGGGAGAGTTACCATTACTATCATCACGGAGAGTTACCATTGCTATCGTGAGGGAGAGTTAGCCTTACTATCATCAGGGAGAGTTATCATTACAGTATCAAGGAGATTTACCATTACTATCATCAGGGAGATATATCATTACTCTCATCAAGGAGAGTTACCATTGCTATCATTAGGGAGAGTTACCATTACTCTAATCATGGAGAGTTACCATTGCTCTCATCAGGGAGAGGTACCGTTGCTATCATCAAGGAGAGTTACCATTGCTATCATTAGGGAGAGTTTCCCTTACTCTCATCATGGAGAGTTACCATTGCTCTCATCAGGGAGAGGTACCGTTGCTATCATCAGAGTGAGTTACCATTACTATCATCAGGGAGAATTACCATTGCTATCATCCGGGAGAGTTACCATTACTCTCGTCAGGGAGAGTTACCATTGCTATCATCTGGGAGAGTTACCATTGCTATCATCAGGGAGAGTTAGCCTTACTATCATCAAGGAGAGTTACCATTGCTATCATTAGTGAGAGCTACCATTACTCTCATCATGGAGAGTTACCATTGCACTCATCAGGGAGAGGTACCATTGCTATCATCAGGGTGAGTTAACATTATGCTCATCAGCGAGAGTTACCATTACTCTCATCAGAGGAAGTTACCACTGCTCTCATCAGGGAGAGTTACCGTTGCTAACATCAGAGAGAATTACCATTACTCTCATCAGGGAGAATTACCATTTTTCGCATCAGGGGGAGTTATCATTACTGTCATCTGAGAGAGTTACCATTTCTGTCATCAGGAATTTTTACCATTACTATCATCAGGGAACATTTACCATTGCTATTATCAGGGAGAGTTATCATTACTGTCATCAGGGACAGTTACCCTTTCTATTATCAGGTATTGTTTACCAATGCTATCATCAGAGAGAGTTACCATTACTGTCATCAGGGACATTTACCATTAGTCTCATCAGGGAGATTTACCATTGCTATCGTCAGGGAGAGTTACCATTACTCTCACCAGGGATATTTACTATTACTATCATCAGGGATCAGTTACCATTACTCTCATCAAGGAGAGTTACCATTACTGTCAACAGGGAGAGTTACCATTGCTATCATCAGAGAGAGTTACACTTACTATCATCAGGGAGAGTTATCCTTACAGTCATTAAGGAGATTTACCCACTATCATCAGGGAGTGTTACCATTACTCTAATCAGGGAACGGTTTCCATTACTAGCATCAGAGAGAGTTACCATAACTCTCATCAGGGAGAATTGCCATTAATCTCATCAGAGAGTGTCCCCATTGCTCTCATTAGGGAGAAGTACCATTGCTATCATCAGAGAGAGTTACCATTACTATCATCAGGGAACAGTTACCATTACTATCATCAGGGAGTGTAATCATTACTGTCATCAGGGACAGTTACCCTTATTATTATCAGGGAATGTTTACCATTGCTATCATCCGAGAGAGTTACAATTACTATCATTAGTGTAAGTTACAATTACTCTCATCTGTGAGAGTTACCATTACTCTCATCAGAGAGAGTTACTATTTCTGTCATCAGAGAGATATACCATTACTATCATCAGGGAGATTTACCATTACTATCATCATGGAGAGTTACCATTACTATCATCACGGAGAGTTACCATTGCTATCATGAGGGAGAGTTAGCCTTACTATCATCAGGGAGAGTTATCATTACAGTCATCAAGGAGATTTACCATTACTATCATCAGGGAGATATATCATTACTCTCAAATTGGAGAGTTACCATTGCTATCATCAGAAAGAGTTACCATTACTATCATCAGGGAAGGTTTATGATTACTGTCATCAGGGAGATTTATCTTTACTATTATCAGAGAACAGTTATCATTACTATCATCAGGGAATGGTTACCATTACTATCACCAGGGAGAGTTACCATTGGTATCATCAGGGAGAGTTATCATTACAGTCATCCAGGAGTTTTAGCATTACTATCATCAGGGAACGTTTATGATTACTGTCATCAGGGAGATTTATCTTTACTATTATCAGAGAACAGTTACCATTACTATCATCAGGGAATGGTTACCATTACTATCACCAGGGAGAGTTACCATTGGTATCATCAGGGAGAGTTGACATTACTATCATCAGGGAGAGTTATCATTACAGTCATCCAGGAGTTTTAGCATTACTATCATCAGGGAACGTTTATGATTACTGTCATCAGGGAGATTTATCTTTACTATTATCAGAGAACAGTTATCATTACTATCATCAGGGAATGGTTACCATTACTATCACCAGGGAGAGTTACCATTGGTATCATCAGGGAGAGTTGACATTACTATCATCAGGGAGAGTTATCATTACAGTCATCCAGGAGTTTTAGCATTACTATCATCAGGGAGAGATACCATAAATCTCATCTGGGAGAATTACCATTGCTATCATCAGGGAGAGTTACCATTACTCTCATCAGGGAATGGTTACCATTACTAGCATCAGAGAGTGTTACTATTACTCTCATCAGGGAGAGTTACCATTGCTATCATTAGGGAGAGTTACCATTACTCTCATCATGGAGAGTTACCATTGCACTCATCAGGGAGAGGTACCATTGCTATCATCAGAGTGAGTTACCATTACTATCATCAGGGAGAGTTACCATTACTCTCATCAGGGAGAATTACCATTGCTATCATCAGGGAGAGCTACCATTATTCTCATCAGGGAATGGTTACCATTACATCATCAGAGAGAGTTACCATTACTCTCATCAGCTAGATTTACCGTTGCTATCATCAGGGAGAATTACCATTACTCTCATCAGGGAGAGTTACCATTACTCGCATCAGGCAGAGTTACCATTACTCTCATCAGAGAGAGTTACCATTTCTGTCATAAGGGAGATTTCACCATTACTATCATCAGGGAGAGTTATCATTACTGTCATCAGGGAGAGTTACCATTGCTCTCATCAGGGAGAGGTACCGTTGCTATCATCAGAGTGAGTTACCATAACTATCATCAGGGAGAATTACTATTGCTATCATCAGGGAGAGTTACCATTATTCTCATCAGGGAATGGTTACCATTACAACATCAGAGAGATTTACCATTACTCTCATCAGGGAGAGTTACCATTACTCTCATCAGGGAGAGTTACCATTACTCTCATCAGAGAGAGTTACCATTTCTGTCATCATGGAGATTTGCCATTACTATCATCAGGGAACAGTTACCTTTACTATTATCAGGGAGAGTTATCATTACCGTAATCAGGGAGATTTACCATTACTATCATCAGGGAACATTTTCCATTGCTATCGTCAAGGAGAGTTATCATTACTATCATCAGGGAGATTTACCATTACTATCATCAGTGAGAGTTACTATTACTCTTATCAGAGAGAGTTACAATTGCTCTCATCAGGGAGAGTTAACGTTGCTATCATCAGTGAGAGTTACCATTGCTCTCATCTGGGAATGGTTACCATTTCTAGCATCAGATAGTTTTACCATTACTCTCATTAGGGAGAGTTACCATTACTCTCATCAGGGAGAGTTACCATTACTATCATCACGGAGAGTTACCATTGCTATCGTGAGGGAGAGTTAGCCTTACTATCATCAGGGAGAGTTATCATTACAGTATCAAGGAGATTTACCATTACTATCATCAGGGAGATATATCATTACTCTCATCAAGGAGAGTTACCATTGCTATCATTAGGGAGAGTTACCATTACTCTAATCATGGAGAGTTACCATTGCTCTCATCAGGGAGAGGTACCGTTGCTATCATCAAGGAGAGTTACCATTGCTATCATTAGGGAGAGTTTCCCTTACTCTCATCATGGAGAGTTACCATTGCTCTCATCAGGGAGAGGTACCGTTGCTATCATCAGAGTGAGTTACCATTACTATCATCAGGGAGAATTACCATTGCTATCATCCGGGAGAGTTACCATTACTCTCGTCAGGGAGAGTTACCATTGCTATCATCTGGGAGAGTTACCATTGCTATCATCAGGGAGAGTTAGCCTTACTATCATCAAGGAGAGTTACCATTGCTATCATTAGTGAGAGCTACCATTACTCTCATCATGGAGAGTTACCATTGCACTCATCAGGGAGAGGTACCATTGCTATCATCAGGGTGAGTTAACATTATGCTCATCAGCGAGAGTTACCATTACTCTCATCAGAGGAAGTTACCACTGCTCTCATCAGGGAGAGTTACCGTTGCTAACATCAGAGAGAATTACCATTACTCTCATCAGGGAGAATTACCATTTTTCGCATCAGGGGGAGTTATCATTACTGTCATCTGAGAGAGTTACCATTTCTGTCATCAGGAATTTTTACCATTACTATCATCAGGGAACATTTACCATTGCTATTATCAGGGAGAGTTATCATTACTGTCATCAGGGACAGTTACCCTTTCTATTATCAGGTATTGTTTACCAATGCTATCATCAGAGAGAGTTACCATTACTGTCATCAGGGACATTTACCATTAGTCTCATCAGGGAGATTTACCATTGCTATCGTCAGGGAGAGTTACCATTACTCTCACCAGGGATATTTACTATTACTATCATCAGGGATCAGTTACCATTACTCTCATCAAGGAGAGTTACCATTACTGTCAACAGGGAGAGTTACCATTGCTATCATCAGAGAGAGTTACACTTACTATCATCAGGGAGAGTTATCCTTACAGTCATTAAGGAGATTTACCCACTATCATCAGGGAGTGTTACCATTACTCTAATCAGGGAACGGTTTCCATTACTAGCATCAGAGAGAGTTACCATAACTCTCATCAGGGAGAATTGCCATTAATCTCATCAGAGAGTGTCCCCATTGCTCTCATTAGGGAGAAGTACCATTGCTATCATCAGAGAGAGTTACCATTACTATCATCAGGGAACAGTTACCATTACTATCATCAGGGAGTGTAATCATTACTGTCATCAGGGACAGTTACCCTTATTATTATCAGGGAATGTTTACCATTGCTATCATCCGAGAGAGTTACAATTACTATCATTAGTGTAAGTTACAATTACTCTCATCTGTGAGAGTTACCATTACTCTCATCAGAGAGAGTTACTATTTCTGTCATCAGAGAGATATACCATTACTATCATCAGGGAGATTTACCATTACTATCATCATGGAGAGTTACCATTACTATCATCACGGAGAGTTACCATTGCTATCATGAGGGAGAGTTAGCCTTACTATCATCAGGGAGAGTTATCATTACAGTCATCAAGGAGATTTACCATTACTATCATCAGGGAGATATATCATTACTCTCAAATTGGAGAGTTACCATTGCTATCATCAGAAAGAGTTACCATTACTATCATCAGGGAAGGTTTATGATTACTGTCATCAGGGAGATTTATCTTTACTATTATCAGAGAACAGTTATCATTACTATCATCAGGGAATGGTTACCATTACTATCACCAGGGAGAGTTACCATTGGTATCATCAGGGAGAGTTATCATTACAGTCATCCAGGAGTTTTAGCATTACTATCATCAGGGAACGTTTATGATTACTGTCATCAGGGAGATTTATCTTTACTATTATCAGAGAACAGTTACCATTACTATCATCAGGGAATGGTTACCATTACTATCACCAGGGAGAGTTACCATTGGTATCATCAGGGAGAGTTGACATTACTATCATCAGGGAGAGTTATCATTACAGTCATCCAGGAGTTTTAGCATTACTATCATCAGGGAGAGATACCATTACTCTCATCTGGGAGAATTACCATTGCTATCATCAGGGAGAGTTACCATTACTCTCATCAGGGAATGGTTACCATTCCTAGCATCAGAGAGTGTTACTATTACTCTCATCAGGGAGAGTTACCATTGCTATCATTAGGGAGAGTTACCATTACTCTCATCATGGAGAGTTACCATTGCACTCATCAGGGAGAGGTACCATTGCTATCATCAGAGTGAGTTACCATTACTATCATCAGGGAGAGTTACCATTACTCTCATCAGGGAGAATTACCATTGCTATCATCAGGGAGAGCTACCATTATTCTCATCAGGGAATGGTTACCATTACATCATCAGAGAGAGTTACCATTACTCTCATCAGCTAGATTTACCGTTGCTATCATCAGGGAGAATTACCATTACTCTCATCAGGGAGAGTTACCATTACTCGCATCAGGCAGAGTTACCATTACTCTCATCAGAGAGAGTTACCATTTCTGTCATAAGGGAGATTTCACCATTACTATTAACAGGGAGAGTTATCATTACTGTCATCAGGGAGAGTTACCATTGCTCTCATCAGGGAGAGGTACCGTTGCTATCATCAGAGTGAGTTACTATTACTATCATCAGGGAGAATTACTATTGCTATCATCAGGGAGAGTTACCATTATTCTCATCAGGGAATGGTTACCATTACAACATCAGAGAGATTTACCATTACTCTCATCAGGGAGAGTTACCATTACTCTCATCAGAGAGAGTTACCAGTACTCTCATCAGGGAGAATTACCATTACTCGCATCAGGGAGAGTTACCATTACTCTCATCAGAGAGAGTTACCATTTCTGTCATCATGGAGATTTGCCATTACTATCATCAGGGAACAGTTACCTTTACTATTATCAGGGAGAGTTATCATTACTGTCATCAGGGAGATTTACCATTAATATCATCAGGGAACAGTTACCATTGCTATCGTCAAGGAGAGTTATCATAACTATCATCAGGGAGATTTACCATTACTATCATCAGTGAGAGTTACTATTACTCTTATCAGAGAGAGTTACAATTGCTCTCATCAGGGAGAGTTAACGTTGCTATCATCAGCGAGAGTTACCATTGCTCTCATCTGGGAATGGTTACCATTTCTAGCATCAGATAGTTTTACCATTACTCTCATTAGGGAGAGTTACCATTACTCTCATCAGGGAGAGTTACCATTACTATCATCACGGAGAGTTACCATTGCTATCGTGAGGGAGAGTTAGCCTTACTATCATCAGGGAGAGTTATCATTACAGTCATCAAGGAGATTTACCATTACTATCATCAGGGAGATATATCATTACTCTCATCAAGGAGAGTTACCATTGCTATCATTAGGGAGAGTTACCATTACTCTAATCGTGGAGAGTTACCATTGCTCTCATCAGGGAGAGGTACCGTTGCTATCATCAAGGAGAGTTACCATTGCTATCATTAGGGAGAGTTTCCCTTACTCTCATCATGGAGAGTTACCATTGCTCTCATCAGGGAGAGGTACCGTTGCTATCATCAGAGTGAGTTACCATTGCTATCATCAGGGAGAGTTAGCCTTACTATCATCAGAGAGAGTTATCATTACAGTCATCAAGGAGATTTACCATTACTATCATCAGGGAGAGATACCATTACTCTCATCAAGGGGAGTTACCATTGCTATCATTAGTGAGAGCTACCATTACTCTCATCATTGAGAGTTACCATTGCACTCATCAGGGAGAGGTACCATTGCTATCATCAGGGTGAGTTAACATTACGCTCATCAGCGAGAGTTACCATTACTCTCATCAGAGGAAGTTACCACTGCTCTCATCAGGGAGAGTTACCGTTGCTAACATCAGAGAGAATTACCATTACTCTCATCAAGGAGAGTTACCATTATTCGCATCAGGGAGAGTTATCATTACTGTCATCTGAGGGAGTTACCATTTCTGGCATCAGGAATTTTTACCATTACTATCATCAGGGAACAGTTACCATTGCTATTATCAGGGAGAGTTATCATTACTGTCATCAGGGACAGTTACCCTTACTATTATCAGGTATTGTTAACCAATGCTATCATCAGAGAGAGTTACCATTGCTGTCATCAGGGACATTTACCATTAGTCTCATCAGGGAGATTTACCATTGCTATCGTCAGGGAGAGTTACCATTACTCTCATCAAGGATATTTACCATTACTATCATCAGGGATCAGTTACCATTACTCTCATCAAGGAGAGTTACCATTACTGTCAACAGGGAGAGTTACCATTGCTATCATCAGAGAGAGTTACACTTACTATCATCAGGGAGAGTTATCCTTACAGTCATTAAGGAGATTTACCATTACTATCATCAGAGAGTGTTACCATTACTCTAAACAGGGAACGGTTTCCATTACTAGCATCAGAGAGAGTTACCATAACTCTCATCAGGGAGAATTGCCATTAATCTCATCAGAGAGTGTCCCCATTGCTCTCATTAGGGAGAAGTACCATTGCTATCATCAGAGAGAGTTACCATTACTATCATCAGGGAACAGTTACCATTACTATCATCAGGGAGTGTAATCATTACTGTCATTAGGGACAGTTACCCTTATTATTATCAGGGAATGTTTACCATTGCTATCATCCGAGAGAGTTACAATTACTATCATTAGTGTAAGTTACAATTACTCTCATCTGTGAGAGTTACCATTACTCTAATCAGAGAGAGTTACTATTTCTGTCATCAGAGAGACATACCATTACTATCATCAGGGAGATTTACCATTACTATCATCAGGGGGAGTTACCATTACTATCATCACGGAGAGTTACCATTGCTATCATGAGGGAGAGTTAGCCTTACTATCATCAGGGAGAGTTATCATTACAGTCATCAAGGAGATTTACCATTACTATCATCAGGGAGATATATCATTACTCTCAAATTGGAGAGTTACCATTGCTATCATCAGAAAGAGTTACCATTACTATCATCAGGGAACGTTTATGATTACTGTCATCAGGGAGATTTATCTTTACTATTATCAGAGAACAGTTATCATTACTATCATCAGGGAATGGTTACCATTACTATCACCAGGGAGAGTTACCATTGGTATCATCAGGGAGAATTGACATTACTATCATCAGGGAGAGTTATCATTACAGTCATCCAGGAGTTTTAGCATTGCTATCATCAGGGAACGTTTATGATTACTGTCATCAGGGAGATTTATCTTTACTATTATCAGAGAACAGTTATCATTACTATCATCAGTGAATGGTTACCATTACTATCACCAGGGAGAGTTACCATTGGTATCATCAGGGAGAGTTGACATTACTATCATCAGGGAACAGTTACCTTTACTATTATCAGGGAGAGTTATCATTACTGTCATCAGGGAGATTTACCATTACTATCATCAGGGAACAGTTACCATTGCTATCGTCAAGGAGAGTTATCATTACTATCATCAGGGAGATTTACCATTACTATCATCAGTGAGAGTTACTATTACTCTTATCAGAGAGAGTTACAATTGCTCTCATCAGGGAGAGTTAACGTTGCTATCATCAGTGAGAGTTACCATTGCTCTCATCAGGGAATGGTTACCATTTCTAGCATCAGATTGTTTTACCATTACTCTCATTAGGGAGAGTTACCATTACTATCATCACGGAGAGTTACCATTGCTATCATGAGGGAGAGTTAGCCTTACTATCATCAGGGAGAGTTATCATTACAGTCATCAAGGAGATTTACCATTACTATCATCAGGGAGATATATCATTACTCTCATCAAGGAGAGTTACCATTGCTATCATTAGGGAGAGTTACCATTACTCTCATCATGGAGAGTTACCATTGCTCTCATCAGGGAGAGGTACCGTTGCTATCATCAAGGAGAGTTACCATTGCTATCATTAGGGAGAGTTTCCCTTACTCTCATCATGGATAGTTACCATTGCTCTCATCAGGGAGAGGTACCGTTGCTATCATCAGAGTGAGTTACCATTACTGTCATCAGGGAGAATTACCATTGCTATCATCAGGGAGAGTTACCATTATTCTCATCAGGGAATGGTTACCATTACAACATCAGAGAGATTTACCTTTACTCTCAGCAGGGAGAGTTACCATTACTCTCATCAGAGAGAGTTACCAGTACTCTCATCAGGGAGAATTACCATTACTCGCATCAGGGAGAGTTACCATTACTCTCATCAGAGAGAGTTACCATTTCTGTCATCAGAGAGAATTACCATTACTCTCATCAGGGAGAGTTACCATTGCTATCATCAGGGAGAGTTATCATTACAGCCATCAAGGAGATTTACCATTACTATCATCAGGGAGAGTTACAATTACTCTCATCAGATAGAGTTACCATTACTCGCGTTAGGGAGAGTTACCATTACTATCATCAGGGAGAGTTACCATTGCTATCATCTGGGTAAGTTACCATTGCTATCATCAGGGAGAGTTAGCCTTACTATCATCAGAGAGAGTTATCATTACAGTCATCAAGGAGATTTACCATTACTATCATCAGGGAGAGATACCATTACTCTCATCAAGGAGAGTTACTATTGCTATCATCAAGGAGAGGTACCATTGCTATCATCAGGGTGAGTTACCATTACGCTCATCATCGAGAATTACCATTACTCTCATCAGAGGAAGTTACCACTGATCTCATCAGGGAGAGTTACCGTTGCTAACATCAGAGAGAATTACCATTGCTCTCATCAGGGAGAGTTACCATTACTCGCATCAGGGAGAGTTATCATTACTCTCATCAGAGAGAGATACCATTTCTGTCATCAGGAAGATTTACCATTACTATCATCAGGGAACAGTTACCATTAATATTATCAGGGAGAGTTATCATTACTGTCATCAGGGAGAATTACCATTACTCTCATCAGGGAGATTTACCATTGCTATCGTCAGGGAGAGTTACCATTACTCTCATCAGGGATATTTACCATTACTATCATCAGGGATCAGTTACCATTACTCTCATCAAGGAGAGTTACCATTACTGTCATCAGGGAGAGTTATCCTTACAGTCATTAAGGAGATTTACCATTACTATCATCAGGGAAAGTTACCATTACTCTCATCAAGGAGAGTTATCATTACTATCATCAGGGAGAGTTACCATTGCTATCATCAGGGAGACTTACCATTACTGTCGTCAGGGAACGGTTTCCATTACTAGCATCAGAGAGAGTTACCATTACTCTCATCAGGGAACGTTACCATTACCCTCATCAGAGAGAGTTAACATTGCTCTCATCAGTGAGAAGTACCATTGCTATCATCAGAGAGAGTTACCATTACTATCATCAGGGAGAGTTATCATTACTGTCATCAGGGACAGTTTCCCTTACAATCATCAGGGAATGGTTACCATTGCTATCATCAGAGAGAGTTACTATTACTCTCATCAGGTAGAGTTACCATTCCTCTCAACAGAAAGAGTTACCATTACTATCAATAGGGAGATTTACCCTTACTATCATCAGGGAAAGGATATCATTGCTGTCTTTAGGCAGACACACCATTATTATTATCAGGGAACTGTTATCATTACTATCATCAGGGAATGGTTACTATTACTATCACCAGGGAGAGTTATCGTTACTATCATCAGGGAGAATTACCATTAATCTCATCTGAGAGTGTCCACATTGCTCTCATTAGGGAAAAGTACCATTGCTATTATCAGAGAGAGTTACCATTACTATCATCAGGGAACAGTTCCCGTTACTATCATCAGGGAGTGTAATCATTACTGTCATCAGGGACAGTTATCCTTATTATTATCAGGGAATGTTTACCATTGCTATCATCCGAGAGAGTTACAATTACTATCATTAGTGTGAGATACAATTACTCTTATCAGTGAGAGTTACCATTACTCTCATCAGAGAGAGTTACCTTTTCTGTCATCAGAGAGACATACCATTACTATCATCAGGGAACAGTTATCATTACTATTATCAGGAAGAGTTATCATTACTGTCATGAGGGAATGGTTACCAATACTAGCATCAGAGAGTGTTACCATTACTCACATCAGGGAGAGTTACCATTGCTATCACCAGAGAGAGTTACTATTATTTTCATCAGGGAGAGTTACCATTGCTGTCATCAGGGACAGTTATCTTTACTATCATCAGGGAGATTTACCATTACTATCATCAGGGAGAGTTGCGATTACTCGCATTAGGGAGATTTATCATTACTATCATCATTGAGAGTTACCATTACTCTAATCACGGAGAGTTACCATTGCTCTCATCAGGGAGAGTTTCCATTGTTAACATTTGTGAGAATTGCCATTACTCTCATCAGGGATTGGTTACCATTACTAGCACCAAAGAGAGTTACCATTACTCTCATCGGAGAGAGTTACCACTGCTCTCATCAGGGAGAGTTACCGTTGCTATCATCAGAGAGAATTACCATTACTCTCATCAGGGAGAATTAGCATTACTCGCATCAGGGAGAGTTACCATTACACACATCAGAGAGAGTTACCATTTCTGCCATCATGGAGATTTGCCATTACTATCATCAGGGAACAGTTACCTTTACTATTATCAGGAGAGTTATCATTACTATCATCAGGGAGATTTACCATTACTATCATCAGGGAGCAGTTACCATTGCTATCATCAGGGAGATTTATCATTACTATCATCAGGGAGCAGTTACCATTGCTATCATCAGGGAGATTCATCATTACGATCATCAGGGAGAGTTATCCTTACTCTCATCAGGGAGAGTTACCACTACTCTCATCAGGGAGAATTACCTTTGCTATCGACAGGGAGAGTTACCATTTCTCTCATCAGGGATATTTATCATTATTATCATCAGGGATCAGTAACCATTACTCTCATCAAGGAGTGTGACCATTACTATCATCAGGAAGAGTTACCATTGCTATCATCGGAGACAGTTACCATTTTTATCATCAGGGAGAGTTACCATTGCTATCATCAGGGAGAGTTTCACTTACTATCAACAGAGAGAGTTACCATTATTCTCATCAGGGAGAGTTACCATTGCAATCATCAGAGAGAGTTACCATTGCTATCATCAGGGTGAGTTACAATTACTCTCATCAGTGAGAGTTACCAATTCTCTTATCAGGGAGAGTTACCATTACTCTCATCAGATAGAGTTACCATTACTCACGTTAGGGAGAGTTACCATTACTCTCATCAGGGAGAGTTACCATTGCTATCATCTGGGAGAGTTACCATTGCTATCATCAGGGAGAGGTACCATTGCTATCATCAGGGTGAGTTACCATTACGCTCATCATCGAGAGTTACCATTACTCTCATCAGAGGAACTTACCACTGCTCTCATCAGGGAGAGTTACCATTGCTAACATCAGAGAGAATTACCATTACTCTCATCAGGGAGATTTACCATTACTCGCATCAGGGAGAGTTATCATTATTCTCATCAGAGAGAGATACCATTTCTGTCATCAGGAAGATTTACCATTACTATCATCAGGGAACAGTTACCATTACTATTATCAGGGAGAGTTATCATTACTGTCATCAGGGAGAATTACCATTACTATCATCAGGGAACAGTTACCATTGCTATCGTCAGGGAGAGTTACCATTACTCTCATCAGGGATATTTACCATTACTATCATCAGGGATCAGTTACCATTACTCTCATCAAGGAGAGTTACCATTACTGTCATCAGGGAGAGTTACACTTACTATCATCAGGGAGAGTTATCATTACTCTCATCAGTGAGAGTTACCATTACTCTCATCAGCAAATATTTACAATTACTAGCATCAGAGAGAGTTACCATTGCTATCATTAGGGATAGTTACCATTACTCTCATCAGGGAGAGTTACCATTGCAATCATCAGGGAGAGTTACCATTGCTTTCATCAGGGAGAGTTATCATTACAGTCATCAAGGAGATTGACCATTACTATCATCAGGGAGAGTTACTATTACTCTCATCAAGGAGAGTTATCATTACTGTCATCAGAGAGATATACCATTACCATCATCAGTGACAGTTACCTTTACGCTCATCAGAGAGTGTTACGATTGCTCTCATCAGGGAGAGTTATCATTACAGCCATCAAGGAGATTTACCATTACTATCATCAGGGAGAGTTACCATTACTCTCATCAGATAGAGTTACCATTACTCACGTTAGGGAGAGTTACCATTACTCTCATCAGGGAGAGTTACCATTGCTATCATCTGGGAGAGTTACCATTGCTATCATCAGGGAGAGTTAGCCTTACTATCATCAGAGAGAGTTATCATTACAGTCATCAAGGAGATTTACCATTACTATCATCAGGGAGAGATACCATTACTCTCATCAAGGAGAGTTACCATTGCTATCATTAGTGAGAGCTACCATTACTCTCATCATGGAGAGGTACCATTGCACTCATCAGGGAGAGGTACCATTGCTATCATCAGGGTGAGTTAACATTACGCTCATCAGCAAGAGTTACCATTACTCTCATCAGAGGAAGTTACCACTGCTGTCATCAGGGAGAGTTACCGTTGCTAACATCAGGGAGAATTACCATTACTCTCATCAGGGAGAGTTACCATTATTCGCATCAGGGAGAGTTATCATTACTGTCATCAGAGAGAGTTACCATTTCTGTCATCAGGAAGTTTTACCATTACTATCATCAGGGAACAGTTACCATTACTATTATCAGGGAGAGTTATCATTACTGTCATCAGGGTCAGTTACCCTTACTATTATCAGGTATTGTTTACCATTGCTATCATCTGAGAGATTTACCATTACTGTCATCAAGTACATTTACCATTAGTCTCATCAGGGAGATTTACCATTGCTATCGTCAGGGAGAGTTACCATTACTATCATCAGGGATCAGTTACCATTACTCTCATCAAGGAGAGTTACCATTACTGTCAACAGGGAGAGTTACCATTGCTATCATCAGAGAGAGTTACACTTACTATCATCAGGGAGAGTTATCCTTACAGTCATTAAGGAGATTTACCATTACTATCATCAGGGAGTGTTACCATTACTCTAATCAGGGAACGGTTTCCATTACTAGCATCAGAGAGAGTTACCAGAACTCTCATCAGGGAGAATTGCCATTAATCTCATCAGAGAGTGTCCCCATTGCTCTCATTAGGGAGAAGTGCCATTGCTATCATCAGAGAGAGTTACCATTACTATCCTCAGGGAACAGTTACCATTACTATCATCAGGGAGTGTAACCATTACTGTCATCAGGGACAGTTACCCTTATTATTATCAGGGAATGTTTACCATTGCCATCATCCGAGAGAGTTACAATTACTATCATTAGTGTGAGTTACAATTACTCTCATCTGTGAGAGTTACCATTACTCTCATCAGAGAGAGCTACTATTTCTGTCATCAGAGAGACATACCAGTACTATCATCAGGGAGATTTACCATTACTATCATCAGGGAGAGTTACCATTACTATCATCACGGAGAGTTACCATTGCTATCATGAGGGAGAGTTAGCCTTACTATCATCAGGGAGAGTTATCATTACAGTCATCAAGGAGATTTACCATTACTAACATCAGGGAGATATATCATTACTCTCAAATTGGAGAGTTACCATTGCTATCATCAGAAAGAGTTACCATTACTATCATCAGGGAACGTTTATGATTACTGTCATCAGGGAGATTTATCTTTACTATTATCAGAGAACAGTTATCATTACTATCATCAGGGAATGGTTACCATTACTATCACCAGGGAGAGTTACCATTGGTATCATCAGGGAGAGTTGACATTACTATCATCAGGGAGAGTTTTCATTACAGTCATCCAGGAGTTTTAGCATTACTATCATCAGGGAGAGATACCATTACTCTCATCTGGGAGAATTACCATTGCTATCATCAAGGAGAGTTACCATTACTCTCATCAGGGAATGGTTACCATTACTAGCATCAGAGAGTGTTACTATTACTCTCATCAGGGAGAGTTACCATTGCTATCATTAGGGAGAGTTACCATTACTCTCATCATGGAGAGTTACCATTGCACTCATCAGGGAGAGGTACCAATGCTATCAGCAGAGTGAGTTACCATTACTATCATCAGGGAGAATTACCATTGCTATCATCACGGAGAGTTACCATTATTCTCATCAGGGAATGGTTACCATTACAACATCAGAGAGATTTACCATTACTCTCATCAGGGAGAGTTACCATTACTATCATCACGGAGAGTTACCATTGCTATCATGAGGGAGAGTTAGCCTTACTATCATCAGGGAGAATTACCATTGCTATCATCACGGAGAGTTACCATTATTCTCATCAGGGAATGGTTACCATTACAACATCAGAGAGATTTACCATTACTATCATCAGGGAGAGTTACCATTACTATCATCACGGAGAGTTACCATTGCTATCCTGAGGGAGAGTTAGCCTTACTATCATCAGGGAGAGTTATCATTACAGTCATCAAGGAGATTTACCATTACTATCATCAGGGAGATATATCATTACTCTCAAATTGGAGAGTTACCATTGCTATCATCAGAAAGAGTTACCATTACTATCATCAGGGAACGTTTATGATTACTGTCATCAGGGAGATTTATCTTTACTATTATCAGAGAACAGTTATCATTACTATCATCAGGGAATGGTTACCATTACTATCACCAGGGAGAGTTACCATTGGTATCATCAGGGAGAGTTGACATTACTATCATCAGGGAGAGTTTTCATTACAGTCATCCAGGAGTTTTAGCATTACTATCATCAGGGAGAGATACCATTACTCTCATCTGGGAGAATTACCATTGCTATCATCAAGGAGAATTACCATTACTCTCATCAGGGAATGGTTACCATTACTAGCATCAGAGAGTGTTACTATTACTCTCATCAGGGAGAGTTACCATTGCTATCATTAGGGAGAGTTACCATTACTCTCATCATGGAGAGTTACCATTGCACTCATCAGGGAGAGGTACCATTGCTATCAGCAGAGTGAGTTACCATTACTATCATCAGGGAGAATTACCATTGCTATCATCACGGAGAGTTACCATTGTTCTCATCAGGGAATGGTTACCATTACAACATCAGAGAGATTTACCATTACCTTCATCAGGGAGAGTTACCATTACTCTCATCAGAGAGATTTACCACTGCTCTCATCAGGGAGAGTTACCGTTGCTATCATCAGAGAGAATTACCAGTACTCTCATCAGGGAGAATTACCATTACTCGCATCAGGGAGAGTTACCATTACTCTCATCAGAGAGAGTTACCATTTCTGTCATCATGGAGATTTGCCATTACTATCATCAGGGAACAGTTACCTTTACTATTATCAGGGAGAGTTATCATTCCTGTCATCAGGGAGATTTACCATTACTATCATCAGGGAAAAGTTACCATTGCTATCGTCAAGGAGTGTTATCATTACTATCATCAGGGAGATTTCCCATTACTATCATCAGTGAGAGTTACTATTGCTATTATCAGAGAGAGTTACAATTGCTCTCATCAGGGAGAGTTAACGTTGCTATCATCAGTGAGAGTTTCCATTGCTCTCATCAGGGAATGGTTACCATTTCTAGCATCAGATAGTTTTACCATTACTCTCATTAGGGAGAGTTACCATTACTCTCATCAGGGAGAGTTACCATTACTATCATCACGGAGAGTTACCATTGCTATCATGAGGGAGAGTTAGCCTTATTATCATCAGGGAGAGTTATCATTACAGTCATCAAGGAGATTTACTATTACTATCATCAGGGAGATATATCATTACTCTCATCAAGGAGAGTTACCATTGCTATAATTTGGGAGAGTTACCATTACTCTAATCATGGAGAGTTACCATTGCTATCATCAAGGAGAGTTACCATTGCTATCATTAGGGAGAGTTTCCCTTACTCTCATCATGGAGAGTTACCATTGCTCTCATCAGGGAGAGGTACCGTTGCTATCATCAGAGTGAGTTACCATTACTATCATCAGGGAGAATTACCATTGCTATCATCCGGGAGAGTTACCATTATTCTCATCAGGGAATGGTTACCATTACAACATCAGAGAGATTTACCATTACTCTGATCAGGGAGAGTTACCAGTACTCTCATCAGAGAGTTACCACTGCTCTCATCAGGGAGAGTGACTGTTGCTATCATCAGAGAGAATTACCATTACTCTCATCAGGGAGAATTACCATTACTCGCATCAGGGAGAATTACCATTACTCTCATCAGAGAGAGTTACCATTTCTGTCATCAGAAAGAATTACCATTACTCGCATCAGGGAGAGTTACCATTGCTATCATCAGGGAGAGTTATCATTACAGCCTTCAAGGAGATTTACCATTACTATCATCAGGGAGAGTTACCATTACTCTCATCAGTTAGAGTTACCATTACTCACTTCAGGGAGAGTTACCATTACTCTCATCAGGGAGAGTTACCATTGCTATCATCTGGGAGAGTTACCATTGCTATCATCAGGGAGAGTTAGCCTTACTGTCATCAGAGAGAGTTATCATTACAGTCATCAAGGAGATTTACCATTACTATCATCAGGGAGAGATACCATTACTCTCATCAAGGAGAGTTACCATTGCTATCATCAGGGAGAGTTACCATTGCTCTCATCATGGAATGGTTCTCATTACCAGCATCAGAGAGAGTTACCATTACTCTCATCAGGGAGAGTTGCCATTGCTCTTATCAGGGAGATTTAAAATTGTTACCATCAGAGAGAGTTACCATTACTATCATCAGCGAGAGTTACCATTACTCTCATCAGGGAGAGTTACCATTGCAATCATTAGAGAGAGTTACCATTGCAATCATCATAGAGAGTTACCAATTCTATCATCAGGGAGAGTTCCCATTGCTATCATCAGGGAGAGTTACCCATACTATCATCAGGGAGAGTTACCATTGCTATCATCAGGGAGAGTTATCATTACAGCCATCAAGGAGATTTACCATTACTATCATCAGGGAGATTTACTATTACTCTCATCAAGGAGAGTTATCATTACTATCATCAGAGAAATTTATCATTACTATCATCAGTGAGAGTTACCTTTACTCTCATCAGAGAGAGTTACTATTGCTCTCATCAGGGAGAGTTAACGTTGCTATCATCAGGGAGAGTTACCATTGCTATCATCAGGGAGAGTTACCATTGCTATCATCAGGGAGAGTTATCGTTGCAGCCATCAAGGAGATTCACCATTACTAATATCAGGGAGAGTTACCATTACTCTCATCAGGGAGATTTACCATTGATATCGCCAGGGAGAGTTACCATTACTCTCATCAGGGAGAGTTACCATTACTCTCATCAGGGATATTTACCATTACTATCATCAGTGATCAGTTACCATTACTCTCATCAAGGAGAGTTACCATTACTATCATCAGGGAGAGTTACTATTGCTATCATCCGGGAGAATTACCCTTACTCGCATCAGGGAGAGTTATCCTTACGGTCATCAAGGAGATTTACCATTACTGTCATCAGGGAGAGTTACCATGACTCTGATGAAGCAGAGTTATCATTACTATCATCAGGGAGAGTTAACATTACTCTCATCAGGGAATGGTTACCAATACTAGCATCAGAGAGAGTTACCATTGCTCTCATCAGGGAGAGTTCACGTTGCTATCATCAGTGGGAGTTACCATTGCTATCATCAAAGAGAGTTATCATTGCTCTCATGAGGGAGATTTATCAATGCTTTCATCAGGGAGAGTTACCATTACTATCATCAGTGACAGTTACCATTGCTATCATCACGGAGAGTTACCATTGCTCTCATCAGAGAATGGTTACCATTACTAGCATCAGAGAGAGTTACCATTACTCTCATCAGGGAGAGTTGCCATTGCTCTCATCAGGGAGATTTAAAATTGCTACCATCAGAGAGAGTTACCATTACTATCATCAGCGAGAGTTCCATTACTCTCATCAGGGAGTGTTACCATTGCAATCATTAGAGAGAGTTACCATTGCAATCATCAGGGAGAGTTACCATTGCTATCATCAGGGAGAGTTACCATTGCTATCATCAGGGAGAGTTATCGTTACAGCCATCAAGGAGATTTACCATTACTAATATCAGGGAGAGTTACTATTACTCTCATCAAGGAGAGATACCATTGCTTTCATCAGGGAGAATTTCCCTTACTATCATCAGAGAGAGTTACCATTACCCTCATCAGATAGAGTTACCATTACTCACTTTAAGGGAAGTTACCATTACTCTCATCAGGGAGAGTTACCATTGCACTCATCAGGGAGAGGTACCATTGCTGTCATCAGAGTGAGTTACCATTACTATCATCAAGGAGAGATACGATTACTCTCATCAGGGAGAATTAATCTGCTATCATCAGGGAGAGTTATCATTATTCTCATCAGGGAATGGTTACCATTACAACATCAGAGAGAGTTACCATTACTCTCATCAGGGAGAGTTACCATTACTCTCATCAGAGGAAGTTACCACTGCTCTCATCAGGGAGAGTTACCATTACTTGCATCAGGGAGAGTTACCATTACTCTCATCAGAGAGAGATACCAATTCTGTCATCAAGGAGATTTACCATTACTATCATCAGGGAACAGTTACCATTGCTATTATCAGGGAGAGTTATCATTACTGTCATCAGGGACAGCTACCCTTACTATTATCAGGTATTGTTTACCATTGCTATCATCAGAGAGTGTTATCATTACTCTCATCAGGGAGATTTACCATTACTCTCTTCAGGGAGATTTACCATTGCTATCGTCAGGGAGAGTTACCATTACTCTCATCAGGGAGAGTTACCATTTACGCTCATGAGGGATATTTACCATTACTATCATCAGGGATCAGCTACCATTACTCTCATCAAGGAGAGTTACCATTACTATCATCAGGGAGAGTTATCATTGCTATCAGCAGGGTGAGTTACCCTTACTCTCATCAGGGAACAGTTACCATTACTATTATCAGGGAGAGTTATCATTTCTGTCATCAGGGAGATTGATCATTACAACATCAGAGAGAGTTACCATTACTCTCAGCAGGGAGAGTTACCATTACTCTCATCAGAGAGAGTTACCACTGCTCTCATCAGGGAGAGTTACCACTGCTATCATCAGAGAGATTTACCATTACTCTCATCAGGGAGAATTACCATTACTCGCATCAGGGAGAGTTAC
The DNA here is from genome assembly GCF_030028105.1 of Mobula birostris. Taxonomy (NCBI): domain Eukaryota; kingdom Metazoa; phylum Chordata; class Chondrichthyes; order Myliobatiformes; family Myliobatidae; genus Mobula; species Mobula birostris. The sequence goes on from NC_092376.1 coordinate 91,735,669, forward strand.
CATTACTCTCATTAGAGAGAGTTACCATTACTATCATCAGCGAGAGTTCCATTACTCTCATCAGGGAGAGTTACCATTGCAATCATCAGAGAGAGTTACCATTGCTATCATCAGGGAGAGTTACCGTTGCTATCATCAGAGAGAATTACCATTACTCTCAACAGGGAGAGTTACTATACACGCATCAGGGAGAGTTACCATTACTCTGATCATAGAGAGTTACCATTTCTGTCATCAGCGAGATTTACCATTACTATCATCAGGGAACAGTTATCATTACTATTATCAGGGAGAGCTATCATTACTGCCATCAGGGAGATTTACCATTACTTTCATCAGGGAGAGTTACATTACTCTCATCAGGCAGATTTATCATTGCAATCGTCAGGGAGAGTTAACATTACTCTCATCAGGGATATTTACCATTACAATCATCAGGGAACAGTTACCAATACTCTCATCAGGGAGAGTTACCATTGCTATCATCAGGGAGAGTTAGCCTTACTATCATCAGGGAGAGTTATCATTATGTCATCAAGGAGATTTACCATTACTATGATCAGGGAGAGATACCATTACTCCCATAAAGGAGAGCTACAATTGCTATCATCAGGGAGAGTTACCATTACTCTAATCAGGGAATGGTGTCCATTACTATCACCAGGGAGAGTTACCATTACCTTGATCAGGGAGAGTTACCATTGCTATCATCAATGAGAGTTACCCTTGCTATCATCAGTGAGAGTTACCATTACTCTCATCAGAGAGAGTTATCATTGCTATCATCAGAGAGAGTTTCCTCTACCATCATCAGGGAGAGTTACCATTGCTATCATCAGGGAGAGTTATCATTACAGCCATCAAGGAGGTTTACCATTTCTATCATCAGGGAGAGTTACTATTACTCTCATCAAGGAGTGTTATCATTACTATCATCAGGGAGATTTACCATTAGTATCATTAGGGAGAGTTACCATTACTGTCATCAGGGAGAGTTACCTTTGCTATCATCAGGGAGAATTACCCTTGCTATTATCAGGGAGGGTTACCATTACTCTCATCAGAGAGAGTTATCATTGCTATCATCAGGGAGAGTTTTGCATTACTATCATCAGGGAGAGTTACCATTGCTATCATCAGGGAGCGTTATCATTACAGCCATCAAGGAGATTTACCATTACTATCATCAGGGAGAGTTACTATTACTCTCATCAAGGAGTGTTATCATTACTATCATCAGGGAGATATACCATTACTATCATCAGTGAGAGTTACCATAACTCTCATCAGAGCGAGTTACTATTGCTCTCATCAGGGAAAGTTAACGTTGCTATCATCAGTGAGAGTTACTGTTACTCTCATCAGGGAATGGTTACCATTGCTATCATCAGGGTGAGTTACCATTGATATCATCAGCGAGAGTTAGCCCTACTATTATCAAGGAGAGTTATCATTACAGTCATCAAGGAGATTTACCATTACTATCAGCAGGGGGAGATACTATTACTCTCATCAAGGAGAGTTACTATTGCTATCATTAGGGAGAGTTACTATTACTCTCATCATGGAGTGTTACCATTGCTCTCATCAGGGAGTGGTACCATTGCTGTCATCAGAGTGAGTTGCCATTACTGTTATCAGTGAGTGTCATCATTACTGTCATCAGGGACATTTACCCTTACTATTATCAGGAAATTGTTACCATTGCTATCATCAGAAAAAGTTACTATTACTCTCATCAGGAAGAGTTACCATTGCTATCATCAGAAAGAGTTACCATTACTATCATCAGGGAAAGTTTATGATTAATGTCATCAGGGAGATTTACCTTTACTATTATCAGTGAACAGTTATCATTACTATCATCAGGGAATGTTTACCATTACTATCACCAGGGAGAGTTACTATTGCTCTCATCAGGGAGAGTTATCCTTAGTATCATCAGGGAGAGTTATCTTTACAGTCATCAAGGAGTATTTGCATTACTATCATCAGGGAGAGATACCATTACTATCATCAGGTAGATTTACCATTACTATCATCAGGGAAAGGTTATCATTGCTGCCATTAGGCAGACTCACCATTATTATTATCAGAGAACTGTTATCATTAATATCATCAGGGAATGGTTACCATTACTATCACCAGGGAGAGTTATTGTTACTATCATCAGAGAGTGTTACCATTACTCTAATCAGGGAATGGTTTCCATTACTAGCATCAGAGAGAGTTACCATTACTCTCATTAGGGAGAATTACCATTACTCTCAAAAGAGAGTTTTCACATTGCTCTCATCAGGGAGAAGTACCATTGCTATCATCAGAGGGAGTTACCATTACTATCATCATGGAGAGTTATCATTACTGTCATCAGGGACAGTTACACTTACTATTATCATGGAATGCTTACCATTACTATCATCAGAGAGAGTTACAATTACTATCATCAGGGTGAGTTACAATTACTCTCATCAGTGAGAGTAACCATGACTCTCATCAGAGAGAGTTACCATTTCTGTCATCAGAGAGACAGACCATTACTATCATCAGGGAACAGTTATCATTACTATTATCAGGGAGAGTTATCGTTACTGTCATCAGGGACAGTTACCACTGCTATCATCAGGGAGAGTTACCAATACTCTCATCAGGGAATGGTTACCATTACAAGCATCAGAGAGTGTTACCATAACTCTCATCAGGGAGAGTTACCATTACTTTCATCAGAGAGAGTTACTGTTACTCTCATCAGGGAGAGTTAACATTGCTGTCATCAGGGAGAGTTATCTTTACTATCATCAGGGAGATTTACCATTACTGTCATCAGGGAGAGTAACCATACTCTAATCAGGGAGAGTTACCATTGCTCTCATCAGGGAGAGTTTCCATTGCTATCATTTGTGAGAATTGCCATTACTCTCATCAGGGAATGGTTACCATTACTAGCACCAAAGAGAGTTACCATTACTCTCATCAGGGATATTTACCATTACTATCATCAGGGAACAGTTACCATTACTCTCATCAGGGAGAGTTACCATTGCTATCATCAGGGAGAGTTAGCCTTACTATCATCAGCGAGAGTTATCATTATGTCATCAAGGAGATTTACCATTACTATGATCAGGGAGAGATACCATTACTCCCATAAAGGAGAGCTACAATTGCTATCATCAGGGAGAGTTACCATTACTCTAATCAGGGAATGGTGTCCATTACTATCACCAGGGAGAGTTACCATTACCTTCATCGGGGAGAGTTACCATTGCTATCATCAGGGAGAGTTACCCTTGCTATCATCAGTGAGAGTTACCATTACTCTCATCAGAGAGAGTTATCATTGCTATCATCAGGGAGAGTTTCCACTACCATCATCAGGGAGAGTTACCATTGCTATCATCAGGGAGAGTTATCATTACAGCCATCAAGGAGGTTTACCATTTCTATCATCAGGGAGAGTTACTATTACTCTCATCAAGGAGTGTTATCATTACTATCATCAGGGAGATTTACCATTAGTATAATTAGGGAGCGTTACCATTACTGTCATCAGGGAGAGTTACCTTTGCTATCATTAGGGAGAGTTAGCCTTGCTATTATCAGGGAGAGTTACCATTACTCTCATCAGAGAGAGTTATCATTGCTATCATCAGGGAGAGTTTAGCATTACTATCATCAGGGAGAGTTACCATTGCTATCATCAGGGAGCGTTATCATTACAGCCATCAAGGAGATTTACCATTACTATCATCAGGGAGAGTTACTATTACTCTCATCAAGGAGTGTTATCATTACTATCATCAGGGAGCTATACCATTACTATCATCAGTGAGAGTTACCATAACTCTCATCAGAGCGAGTTACTATTGCTCTCATCAGGGAGAGTTAACGTTGCTATCATCAGTGAGAGTTACCGTTACTCTCATCAGGGAATGGTTACCATTGCTATCATCAGGGTGAGTTACCATTGATATCATCAGCGAGAGTTAGCCCTACTATCATCAAGGAGAGTTATCATTACAGTCATCAAGGAGATTTACCATTACTATCAGCAGGGGGAGATACTATTACTCTCATCAAGGAGAGTTACTATTGCTATCATTAGGGAGAGTTACTATTACTCTCATCATGGAGTGTTACCATTGCTCTCATCAGGGAGTGGTACCATTGCTGTCATCAGAGTGAGTTACCATTACTGTTATCAGTGAGTGTCATCATTACTGTCATCAGGGACATTTACCCTTACTACTATCAGGAAATGGTTACCATTGCTATCATCAGAAAAAGTTACTATTACTCTCATCAGGAAGAGTTACCATTGCTATCATCAGAAAGAGTTACCATTACTATCATCAGGGAAAGTTTATGATTATTGTCATCAGGGAGATTTACCTTTACTATTATCAGGGAACAGTTATCATTAATATCATCAGGGAATGTTTACCATTACTATCACCAGGGAGAGTTACTATTGCTCTCATCAGGGAGAGTTATCCTTAGTATCATCAGCGAGAGTTATCTTTACAGTCATCAAGGAGTTTTTGCATTACTATCATCAGGGAGAGATACCATTACTATCATCAGGGAGATTTACCATTACTTTCATCAGGGAAAGGTTATCATTGCTGCCATTAGGCAGACTCACCATTATTATTATCAGAGAACTGTTATCATTAATATCATCAGGGAATGGTTACCATTACTATCACCAGGGAGAGTTATTGTTACTATCATCAGAGAGTGTTACCATTACTCTAATCAGGGAATGGTTTCCATTACTAGCATCAGAGAGAGTTACCATTACTCTCATCAGGGAGAATTACCATTACTCTCAAAAGAGAGTTTTCACATTGCTCTCATCAGGGAGAAGTACCATTGCTATCATCAGAGGGAGTTACCATTACTATCATCATGGAGAGTTATCATTACTGTCATCAGGGACAGTTACACTTACTATTATCATGGAATGCTTACCATTACTATCATCAGAGAGAGTTACAATTACTATCATCAGGGTGAGTTACAATTACTCTCATCAGTGAGAGTAACCATGACTCTCATCAGAGAGAGTTACCATTTCTGTCATCAGAGAGACAGACCATTACTATCATCAGGGAACAGTTATCATTACTATTATCAGGGAGAGTTATCGTTACTGTCATCAGGGACAGTTACCACTGCTATCATCAGGGAGAGTTACCAATACTCTCATCAGGGAATGGTTACCATTACAAGCATCAGAGAGTGTTACCATAACTCTCATCAGGGAGAGTTACCATTACTTTCAGCAGAGAGAGTTACTGTTACTCTCATCAGGGAGAGTTAACATTGCTGTCATCAGGGAGAGTTATCTTTACTATCATCAGGGAGATTTACCATTACTGTCATCAGGGAGAGTAACCATACTCTAATCAGGGAGAGTTACCATTGCTCTCATCAGGGAGAGTTTCCATTGCTATCATTTGTGAGAATTGCCATTACTCTCATCAGGGAATGGTTACCATTACTAGCACCAAAGAGAGTTACCATTACTCTCATCAGGGATATTTACCATTACTATCATCAGGGAACAGTTACCATTACTCTCATCAGGGAGAGTTACCATTGCTATCATCAGGGAGAGTTAGCCTTACTATCATCAGCGAGAGTTATCATTATGTCATCAAGGAGATTTACCATTACTATGATCAGGGAGAGATACCATTACTCCCATAAAGGAGAGCTACAATTGCTATCATCAGGGAGAGTTACCATTACTCTAATCAGGGAATGGTGTCCATTACTATCACCAGGGAGAGTTACCATTACCTTCATCAGGGAGAGTTATCATTGCTATCATCAGGGAGAGTTACCCTTGCTATCATCAGTGAGAGTTACCATTACTCTCATCAGAGAGAGTTATCATTGCTATCATCAGGGAGAGTTTCCACTACCATCATCAGGGAGAGTTACCATTGCTATCATCAGGGAGAGTTATCATTACAGCCATCAAGGAGGTTTACCATTTCTATCATCAGGGAGAGTTACTATTACTCTCATCAAGGAGTGTTATCATTACTATCATCAGGGAGATTTACCATTAGTATAATTAGGGAGCGTTACCATTACTGTCATCAGGGAGAGTTACCTTTGCTATCATTAGGGAGAGTTAGCCTTGCTATTATCAGGGAGAGTTACCATTACTCTCATCAGAGAGAGTTATCATTGCTATCATCAGGGAGAGTTTAGCATTACTATCATCAGGGTGAGTTACCATTGCTATCATCAGGGAGCGTTATCATTACAGCCATCAAGGAGATTTACCATTACTATCATCAGGGAGAGTTACTATTACTCTCATCAAGGAGTGTTATCATTACTATCATCAGGGAGCTATACCATTACTATCATCAGTGAGAGTTACCATAACTCTCATCAGAGCGAGTTACTATTGCTCTCATCAGGGAGAGTTAACGTTGCTATCATCAGTGAGAGTTACCGTTACTCTCATCAGGGAATGGTTACCATTGCTATCATCAGGGTGAGTTACCATTGATATCATCAGCGAGAGTTAGCCCTACTATCATCAAGGAGAGTTATCATTACAGTCATCAAGGAGATTTACCATTACTATCAGCAGGGGGAGATACTATTACTCTCATCAAGGAGAGTTACTATTGCTATCATTAGGGAGAGTTACTATTACTCTCATCATGGAGTGTTACCATTGCTCTCATCAGGGAGTGGTACCATTGCTGTCATCAGAGTGAGTTACCATTACTGTTATCAGTGAGTGTCATCATTACTGTCATCAGGGACATTTACCCTTACTACTATCAGGAAATGGTTACCATTGCTATCATCAGAAAAAGTTACTATTACTCTCATCAGGAAGAGTTACCATTGCTATCATCAGAAAGAGTTACCATTACTATCATCAGGGAAAGTTTATGATTATTGTCATCAGGGAGATTTACCTTTACTATTATCAGGGAACAGTTATCATTAATATCATCAGGGAATGTTTACCATTACTATCACCAGGGAGAGTTACTATTGCTCTCATCAGGGAGAGTTATCCTTAGTATCATCAGCGAGAGTTATCTTTACAGTCATCAAGGAGTTTTTGCATTACTATCATCAGGGAGAGATACCATTACTATCATCAGGGAGATTTACCATTACTTCCATCAGGGAAAGGTTATCATTGCTGCCATTAGGCAGACTCACCATTATTATTATCAGGGAACTGTTATCATTACTATCATCAGGGAATGGTTACCATTACTATCACCAGGGAGAGTTATTGTTACTATCATCAGAGAGTGTTACCATTACGCTAATCAGGGAATGGTTTCCATTACTAGCGTCAGAGAGAGTTACCATTACTCTCATCAGGGAGAATTACCATTACTCTCAAAACAGAGTTTTCACATTGCTCTCATCAGGGAGAAGTACCATTGCTATCATCAGAGAGAGTTACCATTACTATCATCATGGAGAGTTATCATTACTGTCATCAGGGACAGTTACACTTACTATTATCAGGGAATGCTTACCATTACTATCATCAGAGAGAGTTACAATTACTATCATCAGGGTGAGTTACAATTACTCTCATCAGTGAGAGTAACCATGACTCTCATCAGAGAGAGTTACCATTTCTGTCATCAGAGAGACATACCATTACTATCATCAGGGAACAGTTATCATTACTATTATCAGGGAGAGTTATCGTTACTGTCATCAGGGACAGTTACCACTGCTATCATCAGGGAGAGTTACCAATACTCTCATCAGCGAATGGTTACCATTACAAGCATCAGAGAGTGTTACCATAACTCTCATCAGGGAGAGTTACCATTGCATTCATCAGAGAGAGTTACTGTTACTCTCATCAGGGAGAGTTAACATTGCTGTCATCAGGGAGAGTTATCTTTACTATCATCAGGGAGATTTACCATTACTGTCATCAGGGAGAGTAACCATACTCTAATCAGGGAGAGTTACCATTGCTCTCATCAGGGAGGGTTTCCATTGCTATCATTTGTGAGAATTGCCATTACTCTCATCAGGGAATGGTTACCATTACTAGCACCAAAGAGAGTTACCATTACTCTCATCAGGGAGAGTTTCCCTTACTATCATCAGGATAGCTACCATTACTCTCATCAGGGAGAGTTATCATTGCTATCATCAGGGAGTGTTTCCAATACTATCATCAGAGAGAGTTACCATTGATATCATCAGGGAGAGTTATCATTACAGCCATCAAGGAGATTGACCATTACTATCATCAGGGAGAGTTACTATTACTCTCATCAAGGAAAGTTATCATTAGTATCATCAGGGAGATTTACCATTACTATCATCAGTGAAAGTTACCATTACTCTCATCAGAGCAAGTTACCATTGCTCTCATCAGGGAGAGTTAACGTTGTTATCATCAGTGAGAGTTACCATTACTCTCATCAGAGAATGTTTACCATTACTAGCATCAGATAGAGTTACCATTACTCTCATTAGGGAGAGTTACCATTAATCTCATCAGGGATAGTTACCATTGCTATCATCAGGGAGAGTTAGCCTTACTATCATTAACGAGAGTTATCATTACAGTCATCAAGGAGATTTACCATTACTATTATCAGGGAGAGATACCATTACTCTCATCAAGGAGAGTTACCATTGCTATCATTAGGGAGAGTTACCATTACTCTCATCATGGAGAGTTACCATTGCTCTCATCAGGGAGAGGTACCATTGCTATCATCAGAGTGAGTTACCATTACTATCATCAGGGAGAATTACCATTGCTATCATCAGGGAGAGTTATCATTATTCTCATCAGGGAATGGTTACCATTACAACATCAGAGAGAGTTACCATTACTCTCATCAAGGAGAGTTACCATTGCTATCATTAGGGAGAGTTACCATTACTCTTATCAGGGAGAGTTACCATTACTCTCATCAGACAGAGTTACCACTGCTCTCATCAGGGAGAGTTACCGTTGCTATCATCAGAGAGAATTACCATTACTCTCATCAGGGAGAATTACCATTACTCTCATCAGAGAGAGTTACCATTTCTGTCATCAGGGAGATTTACCATTACTATCATCATGGGACAGTTACCATTACTATCATCAGGGAGAGTTATCATTACTGTTATCAGGGAGATTTACCATTACTATCATCAGGGAACAGTTACCATTGCCATCATCAGGGAGAGTTATCATTACTATCATCAGGGAGAGTTATCATTACTTTCATCAGGGAGATTTACCATTGATATCGTCAGGGAGACTTACCATTACTCTCATCAGGGAGAGTTACCATTACTCTCATCAGGGATATTTACCATTACTATCATCAGGGATCAGTTACCATTACTCTCATCAAGGAGAGTTACCATTACTATCATCAGGGAGAGTTGCTATTGCTATCATCCGGGAGGATTACCCTTACTCTGATCAGGGAGAGTTATCCTTACAGTCATCAAGGAGATTTACCATTACTGTCATCAGGGAGAGTTACCATGACTCTCATGAAGGAGAGTTATCATTACTATCATCAGGGAGAGTAACCATTAATCTCATCAGGGAATGGTTACCAATACTAGCATCAGAGAGAGTTACCATTGCTCTCATCAGAGAGAGTTCACGTTACTATCATCAGTGGGAGTTACCATTACTCTCATCAGGGAGAGTTACCATTGCTATCATCAAAGAGAGTTATCAATGCTCTCATCAGGGAGATTTATCAATGCTTTCATCAGGGAGAGTTACCATTACTATCATCAGGGACAGTTACCATTGCTATCATCAGGGAGAGTTACCATTGCTCTCACCAGAGAATGGTTACCATTACTAGCATCAGAGAGAGTTACCATTACTCTCATCAGGGAGAGTTACCATTGCAATCATTAGAGAGAGTTACAATTGCAATCATCAGGGAGAGTTATCGTTACAGCCATCAAGGAGATTTATCATTACTAATATCAGGCAGGGTTACTATTACTCTCATCAAGGAGAGTTACCATTGCTATCATCAGGGAGAGTTTCCCTTACTATCATCAGAGAGAGTTGCCATTACTCTCATCAGATAGAGTTACCATTACTCACATTAGGGAGAGTTACCATTACTCTCATCAGGGAGAGTTACCATTGCTATCATCAGGGAGAGTTACCATTGCACTCATCAGGGAGAGGTACCATTGCTATCATCAGAGGGAGTTACCATTACTATCATCAAGGAGAGATACCATTACTCTCATCATGGAGAGTTACCATTGCTCTCATCAGGGAGAGGTAACATTGCTATCATCAGAGTGAGTTAACATTACTATCATCAGGGAGAATTACCATTGCTATCATCAGGGAGAGTTACCATCATTCTCATCAGGTTATGGTTACCATTACAACATCAGAGAGAGTTACCATTACTCTCATCAGGGAAAGTTACCATTACTCTCATCAGAGGAAGTTACCACTGCTCTCATCAGGGAGAGTTACCGTTGCTAACATCAGAGAGAATTACCATTACTCTAATCAGGGAGAGTTACCATTACTCGCATCAGAGAGAGTTATCATTTCTGTCATCAAGGAGATTTACCATTACTATCATCAGGGAACAGTTACCATTGCTATTATCAGGGAGAGTTATCATTACTGTCATCAGGGACAGTTACCCTTACTATTATCAGGTATTGTTTACCATTGCTATCATCAGAGAGAGTTATCATTACTCTCATCAGGGAGATTTACCATTACTCTCATCAGGGAGATTTACCATTGCTATCGTCAGGGAGAGTTACCATTGCCCTCATGAGGGATATTTACCATTACTATCATCAGGGATCAGTTACCATTATTCTCATCAAGGAGAGTTACCATTACTATCATCAGGGAGAGTTACCATTGCTATCATCAGGGAGAGTTACCATTACTCTCATCAGGAAATGCTTACCGTTACTAGCATCAGAGAGAGTTACCATTGCTCTCATCAGGGAGAGATAACGTTGCTATCATCAGTGAGAGTTACCATTACTCTCATCAGGGAGAGTTACCATTACCCTCATGAGGGATATTTACCATTACTATCATCAGGGATCAGTTACCATTGCTCTCATCAAGGAGAGTTAGCATTACTATCAACAGGGAGAGTTACCATTGCTATCATCAGGGAGAGTTAACCTTACTCTCATCAGGGAGAGTTATCCTTACAGTCATCAAGGAGATTTACCATTACTATCATCAGGCAGAGTTACCATTACTGTCTTCAAGGAGAGTTATCATTACTATCATCAGAGAGAGTTACCATTGCTATCATCAGGGAGAGTTACCATTACTCTCATCAGGGAATGGTTACCATTACTAGCATCAGAGAGAGTTACCATTGCTCTCATCAGGGAGAGTGAACGTTGCTATCATCAGTGAGAGTTACCATTACTCTCATCAGGGAAAGTTACCATTACTCTCATCAGAGGAAGTTACCACTGCTCTCATCAGGGAGAGTTACCGTTGCTAACATCAGAGAGAATTACCATTACTCTAATCAGGGAGAGTTACCATTACTCGCATCAGAGAGAGTTATCATTTCTGTCATCAAGGAGATTTACCATTACTATCATCAGGGAACAGTTACCATTGCTATTATCAGGGAGAGTTATCATTACTGTCATCAGGGACAGTTACCCTTACTATTATCAGGTATTGTTTACCATTGCTATCATCAGAGAGAGTTATCATTACTCTCATCAGGGAGATTTACCATTACTCTCATCAGGGAGATTTACCATTGCTATCGTCAGGGAGAGTTACCATTACCCTCATGAGGGATATTTACCATTACTATCATCAGGGATCAGTTACCATTATTCTCATCAAGGAGAGTTACCATTACTATCATCAGGGAGAGTTACCATTGCTATCATCAGGGAGAGTTACCATTACTCTCATCAGGAAATGGTTACCGTTACTAGCATCAGAGAGAGTTACCATTGCTCTCATCAGGGAGAGATAACGTTGCTATCATCAGTGAGAGTTACCATTACTCTCATCAGGGAGAGTTACCGTTGCTATCATCAGGGAGAGTTACCATTGCTATCATCAGGGAGAGTTATCATTAGAGCCATCAAGTAGATTTACCATTACTATTATCAGGGAGAGTTACTATTACTCTCATCAAGGCAAATTACCATTGCTATCATCAGGGAGAGTTACCCTTACTCTCATCAGGGAGAGTTACCATTCCGCTCATCAGGGAGAGTTACCATTACTATCACCAGGGAGAGTTACCATTGCTATCATCAGGGAGAGTTAGCCTTACTATCATCAGGGAGAGTTATTATTACAGTCATCAAGGAGTTTTAGCATTACTCTCAACAGGGAGAGTTACTCTGATCATAGAGAGTTACCATTTCTGTCATCAGCGAGATTTACCATTACTATCATCAGGGAACAGTTACCATTACTATTATCAGGGAGAGTTATCATTACTGCCATCAGGGAGATTTACCATTACTATCACCAGGGAGAGTTATCGTTACTATCATCAGGGAGTGTTACCATTACTCTAATCAGGGAATGGTTTCCCTTACTAGCATCAGAGAGAGTTACCACTGCTCTCATCAGAGAGAGTTTCCATTACTCTCATCAGAGAGAGATACCATTGCTCTCATCAGGGAGAAGTAACATTGCTATCATCTGAGAGAGTTACCATTACTATCATCAGGGAGAGTTATCATTACTGTCGTCAAGGACAGTTACCCTTACTATTATCAGGGAATGTTTACCATTGCTATGATCAGAGAGAGTTAACATAACTATCATCAGTGTGAGTTACAATTATTTTCATCAATGAGAGTTACCATTACTCTCATCAGAGAGAGTTAACATTTCTGTCATCAGGGAGATTTACCATTGTTATCATCAGGGAACAGTTACCATTACGATTATTTGGGAGAGTTATCATAACTGTCATCAGGGACAATTACCATTGCTATCATCAGGGAGAGTTACCATTACTCTCATCATGGAATGGTTACCATTACTAGCATAAGAGAGAGTTACCATTACTCTCATCAGGGAGAGTTAACATTACTAGCATCAGAGAGTGTTACCATTACTCTCATCAGTGAACATTACCATTACTCTCATCAGGGAGAGTTACCATTCCTCTCAACAGAAAGAGTTACCATTACTATCATCAGGGAGATTTACAATTACTATCATCAGGGAAAGGTTATCTTTGCTGTCATTAGGCAGACTCACCATTATTATTATCAGGGAACTGTTATCATTACTATCATCAGGGTATGGTTACCATTACTACCACCAGGGAGAGTTATCGTTACTATCATCAGGGAGTGTTACCATTACTCTAATCAGGGAATGGTTTCCATTACTAGCATCAGAGAGAGTTACCATTACTCTCATCAGAGAGAGTTTCCATTGCTCTCATCAGGGAGAAGTACCATTGCTATCATCAGAGAAGTTACCATTACTATCATCAGGGAGAGTTATCATTACTGTCATCAGGGACAGTTACACTTACTATTATCAGGGAATGTTTACCATTGCTATCATCAGAGAGAGTTACAATTACTATCATCAGGGTGAATTACAATTACTCTCATCAGTGAGAGTTACCATTACTCTCATCAGAGAGAGTTACCATTTCTGTCATCAGAGAGACATACCATTACTATCATCAGGGAACAGTTATCATTACTATTATCAGGGAGAGTTATCATTACTGTCATCGGGGACAGTTACCATTGCTATCATCAGGGAGAGTTACCATTACTCTCATCAGGGAATGGTTACCATTACAAGCATCAGAGAGTGTTACCATTACTCTCATCAGGGAGATTTACCATTGCTATCATCAGAGAGAGTTACTGTTACTCTCATCAGGGAGAGTTACCATTGCTGTCATCAGGGAGAGTTATCTTTACTATCATCAGGGAGATTTACCATTACCATCATCAGGGAGAGTTTCCATTACTCTCATCAGGGAGAGTTACCATTGCTATCATTTGTGAGAATTGTCATTACTCTCATCAGGGAATGGTTACCATTGCTAGCACCAAAGAGAGTTACCATTACTCTCATTAGGGATAGATACCATCACTCTCATCAGGGAGAGTTACCATTGCTATCATCAGAGAGAGTTACCATTGTTATCATCAGGGAGAGTTATCATTGCTATCATCAGGGAGATTTACCATTACTATCATCAGGGACAGTTACTATTACTCTCATCAAGGAGAGTTATCATTACTATCATCAGGGCGAGTTACCATTGCTCTCATCAGGGAGAGTTAACACTGCTATCATCAGTGAGAGTTACCATTACTCTCATCAGGGAATGGTTACCATTACTAGCATCAGATAGAGTTACCATTACTCTCATTAGGGAGAGTTACATTAATCTCATCAGGGAGAGTTACCATTGCTATCATCAGGGCGAGTTAGCCTTACTATCGTTAAGGGAGAGTTATCATGACAGTCATAAAGGAGATTTACCATTACTATTATCAGGGAGAGATACCATTACTCTCATCAAGGAGAGTTACCATTGCTATCATTAGGGAGAGTTACCATTACTCTCATCATGGAGAGTTACCATTGCTCTCATCAGTGGGAGGTACCATTGCTATCATCAGAGTGAGTTACCATTACTATCATCAGGGAGAATTACCATTGCTATCATCAGGGAGAGTTACCAATATTCTCATCAGGGAGAGTTACCATTACTCACATCAGAGAGAGTTACCATTTCTGTCATCAGTGAGATTTAGAATTACTATCATAAGGGAACATTTACCATTTCTATTATCAGGGAGATTTATCATTACTGTCATCAGGGAGGTTTACCATTACAACATCAGAGAGAGTTACCATTACTCTCATCAGGGAGAGTTACCATTACTCTATTCAGAGTGAATTACCACTGCTCTCATCAGGGAGAGTTACCGTTGCTATCATCAGAGAGAATTACCATTACTCTCATCAGGGAGAATTACCATTACTCGCATCAGGGAGAGTTACCATTACTCTCATCAGAGAGAGTTACCATTTCTGTCATCAGGGAGATTTACCATTACTATCACCAGGGAACAGTTACCATTACTATTATTAGGGAGAGTTATCATTACTGTCATCAGGGAGATTTACCATTACTATCATCAGGGAACAGTTACCGTTGCATCATCAGGGAGAGTTATCATTACTATCATCAGGGAGAGTTATCATTACTCTCATCAGAGAGAGTTACCATTACTCTTTTCAGGGAGATTTACCATTGCTATCGTCAGGGAGAGTTACCATTACTCTCATCAGGGAGAGTTACCATTACTCTCATCAGGGAGAGTTACCATTGCTATCATCCGTGAGAGTTACCCTTCCTCTCATCAGGGAGAGTTATCCTTACAGTCATCAAGGAGATTTACCATTACTATCATCAGGGAGAGTTACCATTACTCTCATGAAGGAGAGTTATCATTACTATCATCAGGGAGAGTTACCACTACTCTCATCAGGGAAAAGTTACCAATACTAGAATCAGAGAGAGTTACCATTGCTCTCATCAGGGAGAGTTCACGTTGCTATCATCAGTGAGAGTTACCATTACTCTCATCAGGGAGAGTTACTATTGCTATCATCAAAGAGAGTTATCATTGCTCTCATTAGGGAGATTTATCAATGCTTTCATCAGGGAGAGTTACCATTACTATCATCAGGGAGAGTTGCCATTGCTATCATCAGGGAGAGTTACCATTGCTCTCATCATGGAATGGTTCTCATTACTAGCATCAGAGAGAGTTACCATTACTCTCATCAGGGAGAGTTGCCATTGCTCTTATCAGGGAGATTTAAAATTGTTACCATCAGCGAGAGTTACCATTACTATCATCAGCGAGAGTTACCATTACTCTCATCAGGGAGAGTTACCATTGCAATCATTAGGGAGAGTTACCATTGCAATCATCAGAGAGACTTACCCATACTATCATCAGCGAGAGTTACCATTACTCTCATCAGGGAGAATTACCATTGCAATCATTAGGGAGAGTTACCATTGCAATCATCAGAGAGAGTTACCCATACTATCATCAGGGAGAGTTACTATTGCTATCATCAGGGAGAGTTATCATTACAGCCATCAAGGAGATTTACCATTGCTATCATCAGGGAGATTTACTATTACTCTCATCAAGGAGAGTTATCATTACTATCATCAGAGAGATTTAACATTACTATCATCAGTGAGAGTTACCTTTACTCTCATCAGAAAGAGTTAGTATTGCTCTCATCAGGGAGAGTTAACTTTGGTATCATCAGGGAGAGTTACCATTGCTATCATCAGGGAGAGTTACCATTGTTATCATCAGGGAGAGTTATCGTTACAGCCATCAAGGAGATTTACCATTACTAATATCAGGGAGAGTTACCATTACTCTCATCAGGGAGATTTTCCATTGATATCGTCAGGGAGAGTTACCATTACTCTCATCAGGGAGAGTTACCATTACTCTCATCAGGGATATTTACCATTACTATCATCAGTGATCAGTTACCATTACTCTCATCAAGGAGAGTTACCATTACTATCATCAGGGAGAGTTACTATTGCTATCATCCGGGAGAATTACCCTTACTCGCATCAGGGAGAGTTATCCTTACGGTCATCAAGGAAATTTACCATTACTGTCATCAGGGAGAGTTACCATGACTCTGATGAAGCAGAGTTATCATTACTATCATCAGGGAATGGTTACCAATACTAGCATCAGAGAGAGTTACCATTGCTCTCATCAGGGAGAGTTCATGTTGCTATCATCAGTGGGAGTTACCATTACTCTCATCAGGGAGAGTTACCATTGCTATCATCAAAGAGAGTTATCATTGCTCTCATCAGGGAGATTTATCAATGCTTTCATCAGGGAGAGTTACCATTACTATCATCAGGGACAGTTCCATTGCTATCATCAGGGAGAGTTACCATTGCTCTCATCAGAGAATGTTTACCATTACTAGCATCAGAGAGAGTTACCATTACTCTCATCAGGGAGAGTTGCCATTGCTCTCATCAGGGAGATTTAAAATTGCTACCATCAGAGAGAGTTACCATTACTATCATCAGCTGAGTTCCATTACTCTCATCAGGGAGAGTTACCATTGCAATCATTAGAGAGAGTTACCATTGCAATCATCAGAGAGAGTTACCATTGCTATCATCAGGGAGAGTTACCATTGCTATCATCAGGGAGAGTTATCATTACAGCCATCAAGGAGATTTACTATTACTATCATCAGGGAGATTTACTATTACTCTCATCAAGGAGAGTTATCATTACTATCATCTGGGAGATTTATCATTACTATTATCAGTGAGAGTTACCATTCCTCTCATCAGAGAGAGTTACCATTGCTCTCATCAGGGAGATTTAACGTTGCTATCATCAGGGAGAGTTACCATTGCTATCATCAGGGAGAGTTACCATTGCTCTCATCAGGGAGAGTTATCATTACAGCCAACAAGGAGATTTACCATTACTATCATCAGGGAGAGTTACTATTACTCTCATCAAGGAGAGTTATCATTACTATCATCAGGGAGATTTATCATTACTATCATCAGTGAGAGTTACCATTACTCTCATCAGAGAGAGTTACCATTGCTCTCATCAGGGAGATTTAACGTTGCTATCATCAGGGAGAGTTACCATTGCTATCATCAGGGAGAGTTACCATTGCTCTCATCAGGGAGAGTTATCATTACAGCCATCAAGGAGATTTACCATTACTAATAACAGGGAGAGTTACTATTATTCTCATCAAGGAGAGTTACCATTGCTATCATCAGGGAGAGTTTCCCTTACTATCATCAGAGAGAGTTACCATTACTCTTATCAGATAGAGTTACCATTACTCACATTAGGGAGAGTTACCATTACTCTCATCAGGGAGACTTACCATTGCTATCATCAGGGAGAGTTAACATTGCACTCATCAGGGAGAGGTACCATTGCTATCATCAGAGTGAGTTACCATTACTATCATCAAGGAGAGATTCCATTACTCTCATCATGGAGAGTTACCATTGCTCTCATCAGGGAGAGGTAACATTGCTATCATCAGAGTGAGTTACCATTACTATCATCAGGGAGAATTACCATTGCTATCATCAGGGAGAGTTACCATCATTCTCATCAGGGAATGGTTACCATTACAACATCAGAGAGAGTTACCATTACTCTCATCAGGGAGAGTTACCATTACTCTCATCAGAGGAAGTTACCACTGGTCTCATCAGTGAGAGTTACCGTTGCTAACATCAGAGAGAATTACCATTACTCTAATCAGGGAGAGTTACCCTTACTCGCATCAGAAAGAGTTATCATTTCTGTCATCAAGGAGATTTACCATTACTATCATCAGGGAACAGTTACCATTGCTATTATCAGGGAGAGTTATCATTACTGTCATCAGGGACAGTTACCCTTACTATTATCAGGTATTGTTTACCATTGCTATCATCTGAGAGAGTTATCATTACTCTCATCAGGGAGATTTACCATTACTCTCATCAGGGAGATTTACCATTGCTATCGTCAGGGAGAGTTACCATTACCCTCATGAGGGATATTTACCATTACTATCATCAGGGATCAGTTACCACTACTCTCATCAAGGAGAGTTACCATTACTATCACCAGGGAGAGTTACCATTGCTATCATCAGGGAGAGTTAGCCTTACTATCATCAGGGAGAGTTATCATTACAGTCATCAAGGAGTTTTAGCATTACTATCATCAGGGAGGGTTACCATTACTCTCATCAGGGAGAATTACCATTGCTATCATCAGGGAGAGTTACCATTATTCTCATCAGGGAATGGTTACCATTACAACATCAGAGAGAGTTACCATTACTCTCATCAGGGAGAGATACCATTACTGGTATCAGAGAGAGTTACCACTGCTCTCATCAGGGAGAGTTACCGTTGCTATCATCAGAGAGAATTACCATTACTCTCAACAGGGAGAGTTACTATACACGCATCAGGGAGGGTTACCATTACTGTGATCATAGAGAGTTACCATTTCTGTCATCAGCGAGATTCACCATTATTATCATCAGAGAACAGTTACCATTACTATTATCAGGGAGAGTTATCATTACTGCCATTAGGGAGATTTACCATTACTTTCATCAGGGAGAGTGACCATTACTCTCATCAGGCAGATTTATCATCGCAATCGTCAGGGAGAGTTAACATTACTCTCATCAAAGGGAGTTACCATTACTCTCATCAGGGATATTTACCATTACTATCATCAGGGAACAGTTACCATTACTCTCATCAGGGAGAGTTACCATTGCTATCATCAGGGAGATTTAGCCTTACCTTCATCAGGGAGAGTTATCATTATGTCATCAAGGAGATTTACCATTACTATGAACAGGGAGAGATACCATTACTCCCATAAAGGAGAGCTACCATTGCTATCATCAGGGAGAGTTACCATTACTCTAATCAGGGAATGCTGACCATTACTATCACCAGGGAGAGTTACCATTACCTTCATCAGGGAGAGTTACCATTGCTATCATCAGGGAGAGTTACCCTTGCTATCATCAGTGAGAGTTACCATTACTCTCATCAGAGAGAGTTATCATTGCTATCATCAGGGAGAGTTTCCACTACCATCATCAGGGAGAGTTACCATTGCTATCATCAGAGAGAGTTATCATTACAGCCATCAAGGAGGTTTACCATTTCTATCATCAGGGAGAGTTACTATTACTCTCATCAAGGAGTGTTATCATTACTATCATCAGGGAGATTTACCATTAGTATCATTAGGGAGAGTTACCATTACTGTCATCAGGGAGAATTACCTTTGCTATCATCAGGGAGAGTTACCCTTGCTATTATCAGGGAGAGTTACCATTACTCTCATCAGAGAGAGTTATCATTGCTATCATCAGGGAGAGTTTTGCATTACTATCATCAGGGAGAGTTACCATTGCTATCATCAGGGAGCGTTATCATTACAGCCATCAAGGAGATTTACCATTACTATCATCAGGGAGAGTTACTATTACTCTCATCAAGGAGTGTTATCATTACTATCATCAGGGAGATATACCATTACTATCATCAGTGAGAGTTACCATAACTCTCATCAGAGCGAGTTACTATTGCTCTCATCAGGGAGAGTTAACGTTGCTATCATCAGTGAGAGTTACCGTTACTCTCATCAGGGAATGGTTACCATTGCTATCATCAGGGTGAGTTACCATTGATATCATCAGGGAGAGTTAGCCTTACTATCATCAAGGAGAGTTATCATTACAGTCATCAAGGAGATTTACCATTACTATCAGCAGGGGGAGATACTATTACTCTCATCAAGGAGAGATACTATTGCTATCATTAGGGAGAGTTACTATTACTCTCATCATGGAGTGTTACCATTGCTCTCATCAGGGAGTGGTACCATTGCTGTCATCAGAGTGAGTTACCATTACTGTTATCAGTGAGTGTCATCATTACTGTCATCAGGGACATTTACCCTTACTATTATCAGGAAGAGTTACCATTGCTATCATCAGAAAGAGTTACCATTACTATCATCAGGGAAAGTTTATGATTACTGTCATCAGGGAGATTTACCTTTGCTATTATCAGGGAACAGTTACCATTACTATCATCAGGGAGATTTACCATTACTTCCATCAGGGAAAGGTTATCATTGCTGCCATTAGGCAGACTCACCATTATTATTATCAGGGAACTGTTATCATTACTATCATCAGGGAATGGTTACCATTACTATCACCAGGGAGAGTTATTGTTACTATCATCAGAGAGTGTTACCATTACGCTAATCAGGGAATGGTTTCCATTACTAGCGTCAGAGAGAGTTACCATTACTCTCATCAGGGAGAATTACCATTACTCTCAAAACAGAGTTTTCACATTGCTCTCATCAGGGAGAAGTACCATTGCTATCATCAGAGAGAGTTACCATTACTATCATCATGGAGAGTTATCATTACTGTCATCAGGGACAGTTACACTTACTATTATCAGGGAATGCTTACCATTACTATCATCAGAGAGAGTTACAATTACTATCATCAGGGTGAGTTACAATTACTCTCATCAGTGAGAGTAACCATGACTCTCATCAGAGAGAGTTACCATTTCTGTCATCAGAGAGACATACCATTACTATCATCAGGGAACAGTTATCATTACTATTATCAGGGAGAGTTATCGTTACTGTCATCAGGGACAGTTACCACTGCTATCATCAGGGAGAGTTACCAATACTCTCATCAGCGAATGGTTACCATTACAAGCATCAGAGAGTGTTACCATAACTCTCATCAGGGAGAGTTACCATTGCATTCATCAGAGAGAGTTACTGTTACTCTCATCAGGGAGAGTTAACATTGCTGTCATCAGGGAGAGTTATCTTTACTATCATCAGGGAGATTTACCATTACTGTCATCAGGGAGAGTAACCATACTCTAATCAGGGAGAGTTACCATTGCTCTCATCAGGGAGGGTTTCCATTGCTATCATTTGTGAGAATTGCCATTACTCTCATCAGGGAATGGTTACCATTACTAGCACCAAAGAGAGTTACCATTACTCTCATCAGGGAGAGTTTCCCTTACTATCATCAGGATAGCTACCATTACTCTCATCAGGGAGAGTTATCATTGCTATCATCAGGGAGTGTTTCCAATACTATCATCAGAGAGTTACCATTGATATCATCAGGGAGAGTTATCATTACAGCCATCAAGGAGATTGACCATTACTATCATCAGGGAGAGTTACTATTACTCTCATCAAGGAAAGTTATCATTAGTATCATCAGGGAGATTTACCATTACTATCATCAGTGAAAGTTACCATTACTCTCATCAGAGCAAGTTACCATTGCTCTCATCAGGGAGAGTTAACGTTGTTATCATCAGTGAGAGTTACCATTACTCTCATCAGAGAATGTTTACCATTACTAGCATCAGATAGAGTTACCATTACTCTCATTAGGGAGAGTTACCATTAATCTCATCAGGGATAGTTACCATTGCTATCATCAGGGAGAGTTAGCCTTACTATCATTAACAAGAGTTATCATTACAGTCATCAAGGAGATTTACCATTACTATTATCAGGGAGAGATACCATTACTCTCATCAAGGAGAGTTACCATTGCTATCATTAGGGAGAGTTACCATTACTCTCATCATGGAGAGTTACCATTGCTCTCATCAGGGAGAGGTACCATTGCTATCATCAGAGTGAGTTACCATTACTATCATCAGGGAGAATTACCATTGCTATCATCAGGGAGAGTTATCATTATTCTCATCAGGGAATGGTTACCATTACAACATCAGAGAGAGTTACCATTACTCTCATCAAGGAGAGTTACCATTGCTATCATTAGGGAGAGTTACCATTACTCTTATCAGGGAGAGTTACCATTACTCTCATCAGACAGAGTTACCACTGCTCTCATCAGGGAGAGTTACCGTTGCTATCATCAGAGAGAATTACCATTACTCTCATCAGGGAGAATTACCATTACTCTCATCAGAGAGAGTTACCATTTCTGTCATCAGGGAGATTTACCATTACTATCATCATGGGACAGTTACCATTACTATCATCAGGGAGAGTTATCATTACTGTTATCAGGGAGATTTACCATTACTATCATCAGGGAACAGTTACCATTGCCATCATCAGGGAGAGTTATCATTACTATCATCAGGGAGAGTTATCATTACTTTCATCAGGGAGATTTACCATTGATATCGTCAGGGAGACTTACCATTACTCTCATCAGGGAGAGTTACCATTACTCTCATCAGGGATATTTACCATTACTATCATCAGGGATCAGTTACCATTACTCTCATCAAGGAGAGTTACCATTACTATCATCAGGGAGAGTTGCTATTGCTATCATCCGGGAGGATTACCCTTACTCTGATCAGGGAGAGTTATCCTTACAGTCATCAAGGAGATTTACCATTACTGTCATCAGGGAGAGTTACCATGACTCTCATGAAGGAGAGTTATCATTACTATCATCAGGGAGAGTAACCATTAATCTCATCAGGGAATGGTTACCAATACTAGCATCAGAGAGAGTTACCATTGCTCTCATCAGGGAGAGTTCACGTTACTATCATCAGTGGGAGTTACCATTACTCTCATCAGGGAGAGTTACCATTGCTATCATCAAAGAGAGTTATCAATGCTCTCATCAGGGAGATTTATCAATGCTTTCATCAGGGAGAGTTACCATTACTATCATCAGGGACAGTTACCATTGCTATCATCAGGGAGAGTTACCATTGCTCTCACCAGAGAATGGTTACCATTACTAGCATCAGAGAGAGTTACCATTACTCTCATCAGGGAGAGTTACCATTGCAATCATTAGAGAGAGTTACAATTGCAATCATCAGGGAGAGTTATCGTTACAGCCATCAAGGAGATTTATCATTACTAATATCAGGCAGGGTTACTATTACTCTCATCAAGGAGAGTTACCATTGCTATCATCAGGGAGAGTTTCCCTTACTATCATCAGAGAGAGTTGCCATTACTCTCATCAGATAGAGTTACCATTACTCACATTAGGGAGAGTTACCATTACTCTCATCAGGGAGAGTTACCA
This sequence comes from Mobula birostris, assembly GCF_030028105.1. NCBI lineage: Eukaryota > Metazoa > Chordata > Chondrichthyes > Myliobatiformes > Myliobatidae > Mobula > Mobula birostris. The sequence goes on from NC_092376.1 coordinate 91,759,379, forward strand.
TTGCTATCATCAGGGAGAGTTACCATTGCACTCATCAGGGAGAGGTACCATTGCTATCATCAGAGGGAGTTACCATTACTATCATCAAGGAGAGATACCATTACTCTCATCATGGAGAGTTACCATTGCTCTCATCAGGGAGAGGTAACATTGCTATCATCAGAGTGAGTTAACATTACTATCATCAGGGAGAATTACCATTGCTATCATCAGGGAGAGTTACCATCATTCTCATCAGGTTATGGTTACCATTACAACATCAGAGAGAGTTACCATTACTCTCATCAGGGAAAGTTACCATTACTCTCATCAGAGGAAGTTACCACTGCTCTCATCAGGGAGAGTTACCGTTGCTAACATCAGAGAGAATTACCATTACTCTAATCAGGGAGAGTTACCATTACTCGCATCAGAGAGAGTTATCATTTCTGTCATCAAGGAGATTTACCATTACTATCATCAGGAACAGTTACCATTGCTATTATCAGGGAGAGTTATCATTACTGTCATCAGGGACAGTTACCCTTACTATTATCAGGTATTGTTTACCATTGCTATCATCAGAGAGAGTTATCATTACTCTCATCAGGGAGATTTACCATTACTCTCATCAGGGAGATTTACCATTGCTATCGTCAGGGAGAGTTACCATTGCCCTCATGAGGGATATTTACCATTACTATCATCAGGGATCAGTTACCATTATTCTCATCAAGGAGAGTTACCATTACTATCATCAGGGAGAGTTACCATTGCTATCATCAGGGAGAGTTACCATTACTCTCATCAGGAAATGCTTACCGTTACTAGCATCAGAGAGAGTTACCATTGCTCTCATCAGGGAGAGATAACGTTGCTATCATCAGTGAGAGTTACCATTACTCTCATCAGGGAGAGTTACCATTACCCTCATGAGGGATATTTACCATTACTATCATCAGGGATCAGTTACCATTGCTCTCATCAAGGAGAGTTAGCATTACTATCAACAGGGAGAGTTACCATTGCTATCATCAGGGAGAGTTAACCTTACTCTCATCAGGGAGAGTTATCCTTACAGTCATCAAGGAGATTTACCATTACTATCATCAGGCAGAGTTACCATTACTGTCTTCAAGGAGAGTTATCATTACTATCATCAGAGAGAGTTACCATTGCTATCATCAGGGAGAGTTACCATTACTCTCATCAGGGAATGGTTACCATTACTAGCATCAGAGAGAGTTACCATTGCTCTCATCAGGGAGAGTGAACGTTGCTATCATCAGTGAGAGTTACCATTACTCTCATCAGGGAAAGTTACCATTACTCTCATCAGAGGAAGTTACCACTGCTCTCATCAGGGAGAGTTACCGTTGCTAACATCAGAGAGAATTACCATTACTCTAATCAGGGAGAGTTACCATTACTCGCATCAGAGAGAGTTATCATTTTCTGTCATCAAGGAGATTTACCATTACTATCATCAGGGAACAGTTACCATTGCTATTATCAGGGAGAGTTATCATTACTGTCATCAGGGACAGTTACCCTTACTATTATCAGGTATTGTTTACCATTGCTATCATCAGAGAGAGTTATCATTACTCTCATCAGGGAGATTTACCATTACTCTCATCAGGGAGATTTACCATTGCTATCGTCAGGGAGAGTTACCATTACCCTCATGAGGGATATTTACCATTACTATCATCAGGGATCAGTTACCATTATTCTCATCAAGGAGAGTTACCATTACTATCATCAGGGAGAGTTACCATTGCTATCATCAGGGAGAGTTACCATTACTCTCATCAGGAAATGGTTACCGTTACTAGCATCAGAGAGAGTTACCATTGCTCTCATCAGGGAGAGATAACGTTGCTATCATCAGTGAGAGTTACCATTACTCTCATCAGGGAGAGTTACCGTTGCTATCATCAGGGAGAGTTACCATTGCTATCATCAGGGAGAGTTATCATTAGAGCCATCAAGTAGATTTACCATTACTATTATCAGGGAGAGTTACTATTACTCTCATCAAGGCAAATTACCATTGCTATCATCAGGGAGAGTTACCCTTACTCTCATCAGGGAGAGTTACCATTCCGCTCATCAGGGAGAGTTACCATTACTATCACCAGGGAGAGTTACCATTGCTATCATCAGGGAGAGTTAGCCTTACTATCATCAGGGAGAGTTATTATTACAGTCATCAAGGAGTTTTAGCATTACTCTCAACAGGGAGAGTTACTCTGATCATAGAGAGTTACCATTTCTGTCATCAGCGAGATTTACCATTACTATCATCAGGGAACAGTTACCATTACTATTATCAGGGAGAGTTATCATTACTGCCATCAGGGAGATTTACCATTACTATCACCAGGGAGAGTTATCGTTACTATCATCAGGAGTGTTACCATTACTCTAATCAGGGAATGGTTTCCCTTACTAGCATCAGAGAGAGTTACCACTGCTCTCATCAGAGAGAGTTTCCATTACTCTCATCAGAGAGAGATACCATTGCTCTCATCAGGGAGAAGTAACATTGCTATCATCTGAGAGAGTTACCATTACTATCATCAGGGAGAGTTATCATTACTGTCGTCAAGGACAGTTACCCTTACTATTATCAGGGAATGTTTACCATTGCTATGATCAGAGAGAGTTAACATAACTATCATCAGTGTGAGTTACAATTATTTTCATCAATGAGAGTTACCATTACTCTCATCAGAGAGAGTTAACATTTCTGTCATCAGGGAGATTTACCATTGTTATCATCAGGGAACAGTTACCATTACGATTATTTGGGAGAGTTATCATAACTGTCATCAGGGACAATTACCATTGCTATCATCAGGGAGAGTTACCATTACTCTCATCATGGAATGGTTACCATTACTAGCATAAGAGAGAGTTACCATTACTCTCATCAGGGAGAGTTAACATTACTAGCATCAGAGAGTGTTACCATTACTCTCATCAGTGAACATTACCATTACTCTCATCAGGGAGAGTTACCATTCCTCTCAACAGAAAGAGTTACCATTACTATCATCAGGGAGATTTACAATTACTATCATCAGGGAAAGGTTATCTTTGCTGTCATTAGGCAGACTCACCATTATTATTATCAGGGAACTGTTATCATTACTATCATCAGGGTATGGTTACCATTACTACCACCAGGGAGAGTTATCGTTACTATCATCAGGGAGTGTTACCATTACTCTAATCAGGGAATGGTTTCCATTACTAGCATCAGAGAGAGTTACCATTACTCTCATCAGAGAGAGTTTCCATTGCTCTCATCAGGGAGAAGTACCATTGCTATCATCAGAGAAGTTACCATTACTATCATCAGGGAGAGTTATCATTACTGTCATCAGGGACAGTTACACTTACTATTATCAGGGAATGTTTACCATTGCTATCATCAGAGAGAGTTACAATTACTATCATCAGGGTGAATTACAATTACTCTCATCAGTGAGAGTTACCATTACTCTCATCAGAGAGAGTTACCATTTCTGTCATCAGAGAGACATACCATTACTATCATCAGGGAACAGTTATCATTACTATTATCAGGGAGAGTTATCATTACTGTCATCGGGGACAGTTACCATTGCTATCATCAGGGAGAGTTACCATTACTCTCATCAGGGAATGGTTACCATTACAAGCATCAGAGAGTGTTACCATTACTCTCATCAGGGAGATTTACCATTGCTATCATCAGAGAGAGTTACTGT